>NW_024377755.1:0-88263 GCF_016835505.1 Polypterus senegalus
CTGTTCCAAAAATCAATTTAATATATGGTCCCCAGATAGGGGACGTATCAGATATTAAACTGATAAGAACAGATACTACACTTGATCTTAGCCAAAAGGCGAAGCGATGCCACAAACTCCCCAGGCCAGCCAGCCCCACCGTCTTGCCCATGCGTCAGCTGCATGGTAAGCATCAACTTGGCAGGAGGAAGCAGCTGCCCTAAGACAAGCGCCGAGACGTGAACCCATGTGACATTCCACGGCCTCGTGACAAAAGCGGCCCACCTTGGAGCCAAGGCCTGATACAAAGCCCAAGGGTTGCCACAACGGGAAAAACCCTCGGAGTTGTGCGGAAACGAGGTAGCCGATACAGCTGGGAGTGGGAGTGGGCGTGGGGGAGGGGGACAGTCAGTTGGTCCCTTTGGGTGTTTGGCGCTCGTGGTGGGATTTGGGGGAGGCGGGGTAGACCAGGCAAGGAAGAGGACGGCTTTAAACCACCATCTCCACCTCCATCCCGCCCTAGATGCCCACAAAACAAAGAAGGAGACGTCAGTGAAGAGCGGTGGCGAGCTAGATATCCCTCGAGACACCACGTTCACAACTCTTCAGACACCACGTTCACACCTGTTGGAGATTGAAGATGAAAAGGAGAAGGCACATCCTGGCCGTCCTGTGCGAACAAGGCCTCGAACACAGGGCTGCAGCGACATCAGACAGCCTGCAGGACTGCTTCGTGGTTTCTGGGAGCTTAATAAGGCTTCCTGCTAGCGGTACAGGCTTGGTCGTCCGACACTACTTCACTCACCCCACAACAGCGGCCTTCTAATTCCGAGCCTCGCCTGACATCTGTTGGAATGCTGGAAGTACTACAAGCAATAGCGTCCTACAGGCACGCATGAACTTTTCTTAATTAAGTCAAATTAAACTAAATTAATTAATTAATTATTCAGTTAAATAATTAAATCAATCCTGCTCTGGCTAGAGCTTCTTTCCCTTCCCTCATAGTAGGCAATCCCCAGCCAAGGCTGCTTGTCTTGTTTTATACCAGTAAAGGAGAAAGTGCACCGCTCCTGGAAGTACTGCAATACCAGGTCGATCGTGGAGTGGACGGAGCAAGCCCCTATTCCATCTCCCTGTTCCAAAAATCAATTTAATATATGGTCCCCAGATAGGGGACGTATCAGATATTAAACTGATAAGAACAGATACTACACTTGATCTTAGCCAAAAGGCCGAAGCGATGCCACAAACTCCCCAGGCCAGCCAGCCCCACCGTCTTGCCCATGCGTCAGCTGCATGGTAAGCATCAACTTGGCAGGAGGAAGCAGCTGCCCTAAGACAAGCGCCGAGACGTGAACCCATGTGACATTCCACGGCCTCGTGACAAAAGCGGCCCACCTTGGAGCCAAGGCCTGATACAAAGCCCAAGGGTTGCCACAACGGCGGAAAAACCCTCGGAGTTGTGCGGAAGCGAGGTAGCCGATACAGCTGGGAGTGGGAGTGGGCGTGGGGAGGGGACAGTCAGTTGGTCCCTTTGGGTGTTTGGCGCTCGTGGTGGGATTTGGGGGAGGCGGGGTAGACCAGGCAAGGAAGAGGACGGCTTTAAACCACCATCTCCACCTCCATCCCGCCCCTAGATGCCCACAAAACAAAGAAGGAGACGTCAGTGAAGAGCGGTGACGAGCTAGATATCCCTCGAGACACCACGTTCACAACTCTTCAGACACCACGTTCACACCTGTTGGAGATTGAAGATGAAAAGGAGAAGGCACATCCTGGCCGCCTGTGTGAACAAGGCCTCGAACACAGGGGCTGCAGCGACATCAGACAGCCTGCAGGACTGCTTCGTGGTTTCTGGGAGCTTAATAAGGCTTCCTGCTAGCGGTACAGGCTTGGTCGTCCGACACTACTTCACTCACCCCACAACAGCGGCCTTCTAATTCCGAGCCTCGCCTGACATCTGTTGGAATGCTGGAAGTACTACAAGCAATAGCGTCCTACAGGCACGCATGAACTTTTCTTAATTAAGTCAAATTAAACTAAATTAATTAATTAATTAATTATTCAGTTAAATAATTAAATCAATCCTGCTCTGGCTAGAGCTTCTTTCCCTTCCCTCATAGTAGGCAATCCCCAGCCAAGGCTGCTTGTCTTGTTTTATACCAGTAAAGGAGAAAGTGCACGCTCCTGGAAGTACTGCAATACCAGGTCGATGCGTGGAGTGGACGGAGCAAGCCCTATTCCATCTCCCTGTTCCAAAAATCAAGTTAATATATGGTCCCCAGATAGTGGACGTATCAGATATTAAACTGATAAGAACAGATACTACACTTGATCTTAGCCAAAAGGCGGAAGATGCCACAAACCCCCCAGGCCAGCCAGCCCCACCGTCTTGCCCATGCGTCAGCTGCATGGTAAGCATCAACTTGGCAGGAGGAAGCAGCTGCCCTAAGACAAGCGCCGAGACGTGAACCCATGTGACATTCCACGGCCTCGTGACAAAAGCGGCCCACCTTGGAGCCAAGGCCTGATACAAAGCCCAAGGGTTGCCACAACGGCGGAAAAACCCTCGGAGTTGTGCGGAAGCGAGGTAGCCGATACAGCTGGGAGTGGGAGTGGGCGTGGGGGGGGGACAGTCAGTTGGTCCCTTTGGGTGTTTGGCCGTGGTGGGATTTGGGGAGGCGGGGTAGACCAGGCAAGGAAGAGGACGGCTTTAAACCACCATCTCCACCTCCATCCCCGCCCCTAGATGCCCACAAAACAAAGAAGGAGACGTCAGTGAAGAGCGGTGACGAGCTAGATATCCCTCGAGACACCACGTTCACAACTCTTCAGACACCACGTTCACACCTGTTGGAGATTGAAGATGAAAAGGAGAAGGCACATCCTGGCCCGCCTGTGTGAACAAGGCCTCGAACACAGGGGGCGCTGCAGCGACATCAGACAGCCTGCAGGACTGCTTCGTGGTTTCTGGGAGCTTAATAAGGCTTCCTGCTAGCGGTACAGGCTTGGTCGTCCGACACTACTTCACTCACCCCACAACAGCGGCCTTCTAATTCCGAGCCTCGCCTGACATCTGTTGGAATGCTGGAAGTACTACAAGCAATAGCGTCCTACAGGCACGCATGAACTTTTCTTAATTAAGTCAAATTAAACTAAATTAATTAATTAATTAATTATTCAGTTAAATAATTAAATCAATCCTGCTCTGGCTAGAGCTTCTTTCCCTTCCCTCATAGTAGGCAATCCCCAGCCAAGGCTGCTTGTCTTGTTTTATACCAGTAAAGGAGAAAGTGCACAGCTCCTGGAAGTACTGCAATACCAGGTCGATGCGTGGAGTGGACGGAGCAAGCCCTATTCCATCTCCCTGTTCCAAAAATCAATTTAATATATGGTCCCCAGATAGGGGACGTATCAGATATTAAACTGATAAGAACAGATTTTTTTGAAAAAATATACTTTATTTACATATATGTTTGGGTAATATATATAAAACACAGTCTAATAGTCTTACAATCTATACCAATCTACAATTCAACAGAGATGACTGTATTCAGCTATAGACTGATACAGTCTTTCACTATACATTACCTACAACACCTTATTTACATATACAAGGGTAATTTGTATATAAAAATCACAATCTTTACAATCTTACATGCCATATTAAGTGTTTTGTCAATAACATTCGGTTATTTTCCATTACATTCAATACAGTGTTCCACATTCTGTTACTATTTACAAGTTATTGCAGTCTCGACTTGGTCCCGTCCCTGAAAGCTTGTCCTCAAAGAGGGGGCTTTGCCGAAGGCTGCAGTAAACCAAAGGTTACATCAATAAACCTCTTGGAGGGCGAGGTGGTCTTGCATATCCTCAGTTCTTCAAGGAGTCCAGGATAGAATAGTCTTTGAGGAGGCTGCGGATGTATCTGCAGCAGTCCTGGATTGTCATCCTTTCCCTCCTGAGGACGAGGCGGTTCCTGGCGACCCATAGAGCGTCCTTCACGCAGCACATGAGACGCCATGCCTCCTCGGTGGCTTCCAGTGAGTGGGTACCCGGGGAAAGTCCATAGAGCACCGAATGGTGCGAAAGATTGTCTCTGGGTACCGACTCTTCCAATTCCTCTTCCAGGGCGTCAAAGAGTGACTGTGCCACTGGGCATTCCCAGAAGAGGTGCAGTGCGTCTTCTTCCGCTGGATGCACCACGGGCAGTGTCTGTATCTGCACAGATTTCTGGCATGCATGAACGCGCGGAGAGGCAGTCCCCCCCGCACAGCCATCCACGCCAGATCCCTGTGCCTGTTTGTCAGTTCTTTGGAGGCTATGTTCTCCCAGACCACCGTGGCTGTCGCTGATGGTAGGGTTCCGATAGGCTCCGTCGTGTCTTTGGCTCTGATGAGCTTGTAGATGGTTTTCGGTTTCCACAGGTCCGGTTTGACTCCCTGAAGTCCGTGTTCCGTTACGAAGCGGACAACATCCGTGTAGAACCATGGAGTGTCCCAGTTGTAAGGGTAGGAGCTGTCCCACTTGTCCCAGCCGAGTCTCTTCCAGACTGGCAGGAGGAAGAAGCGGGACATGGCGTTTCCGGACGATCCGCTGCTGTACTCCGTCAGTGTCCTGCGGATGCAGTTGCAGGCAAAGAAGGCCCTGAGCAGGGTGGGGATGTCGGGGATGCCTTTCCCACCCTTTCGGGGTTCTTTGTACATGACTGCCCGCTTGACTCTGTCCATCTTGGAGCCCCAGATGAAGTGAAAGACTGCCCTGGTGATGGCTCTGCAGACAGTGGCGAGGGGTGGCCATGCCTGGGCCGGGTACTGCAGGACCGGGAGGATCTCATTCCGCAGCACCAGCGCTTTGCCTTCCACGGTGAGGTCCCTGAGGCTCCAGAGCCCGATCTTCTGTCTGACTTTGGCCAGTCTCTCGTCCCACGTCTTCAGGGCCGCTCCCTCTCCGCCGAACCAGCTGCCCAGGATCTTGATGGAGTCCCGTCTGATGGTGAAGGGGAGGGTGGCGGAGGGTGTCAGGTGCCATTCCCGAGGAGCACGCCTCTGACTTCCCGCAGTTGACCTTTGCTCCCGAAGCAAGTCCGAAGTCTTCGCAGATCTCCGCCAGCGCCGTCATCGATCTCTGGTCAGCGCAGATCACGGTGACGTCGTCCATGTAGAGGGAGCATCTGATCTCTCTTCTGTCCGGTCCCGGTGCGGTGATCCCTCTGATCTCCGGTCTTCCTCTGATCCGTTCCGCCAGGAGCTCTATACAACAGACAAAGAGAAGAGGGGAGAGAGGGCAGCCTTGTCTGACCCCGGACAGGACCGGGAAGGGGTCAGTTTTCCAGCCGTTCACCAGCACCATGCTGGAGATGTCTCGTACATCAGGCTGATGTACGAACAGAACGTGTCGCCCATTCCGAGACCTCGCAGAGCCTTGATCATGAACTCGTGGGACACCCGGTCGAAGGCTTTCTCTTGATCTAGGCTGACCAAGGCGCGGTGATGCGGCGTTCCTTCACGTAGTGCACCGAGTCCCTGATCATGGCCAAGCTGTCGGCGATCCTGCGTCGGGGATGCGCAGGTCTGGTCTGGGTGGACGACCTGTCCGATCACCTTTTTAGCGGTTGGCTATCACCTTGGCCAGGATCTTGTAGTCCACGTTCAGGAGGGTGATGGGGCGCCAATTCCTCAGCTCGCATCTCTCTCCCTTCTGTTTGTACAAGATCGTGATCATTCCTTCTCTCAACGACGGAGGCATTCTGCCCTCCGCCACCATCTCCCGGTAGAGCTCCAGCAGGTCCGGGCCGATGAGGTCCCACAGCGCGAACACACCGGCTGGTAGTCCGTCACTGCCCGGGGTCCTGCCGGCCCTGAAGGATCTGGCGGCAGAGTGCAGCTCCCCCAGCGTCAAGGGTGCGTTCAGAGCAGACTCACCTGTGGGATCCAAGGTTTTGTTAATACCTGTTAGGAACCGGTCGGTTGCGTCTGCTTCGTCGTCTTTGGGGAGTAGAGGCTGCTGTAGTAGTCCCGGACCACTCCCATCACTGCCTCCTTTCCCGTTTTGACGACCCCTCCATCGTCTCGCAGTTCTCTCAGGGGAGTGTGGCCGGAGTGGAGTTTCCTAAAGAAAAAGGAGTTACACTTCTCACCTTTCTCCAGGTTCTCCACTTTGGATCGAAAGACAATGCGTTTGGATTCCTCCTCAAAGTGCCTCCTCAGGCTCTCCTTGGTCTCCTCCAACTCACGTCTCACGTCCCAGCCGCACTGGTGAAGCTCTTGCAGGGACCACAGCTCCTTCTGCAGTCTGCAGAATTCCCTTTGCCGTTGGCACGCCTGTCGTCTTCCTTTGGCCTGAAAGAAACTGCGGAGTTTAACTTTAATAAATTCCCACCAATCGCTTACTTTCTGGAAGTGGCATTTCTCTTCCTTCCAAGCGACGTAAGCGGTCCTTAGCTCCTGCATGACGTCTTCCCTTTCCAGGAGGCTACAATTCAGTTTCCACGACCCGGGCCATGCGGAAAGTTTTGGCCGAGGATCCCTGGAAGTGAACCGCCCTGTGGTCTGAGAAGAAGCACGGAACCAATGTGTACTTTTCGGTTGTCACTGCTCTGGAGACGAAGATGAAGTCGATCCGGGAGCGGGCCGAGCCGTCGGGCGGCTCCAGGTGTAGTTGGCCGAGCCCGTCCCGGTAGTCCCTGCCGTGTCCGACAAGGAAGCTTCCGTCACCATCTCCCTGAGCAGCCTGGATGTGGTGTCCAGTCTGGCGAATGTGCCGGAGCTGCGCCCGTCCTCCTCCAGGGGGCAGTTGAAATCTCCGGCCATCACCACCGCCCTGGAAGTGGCGAGTTGGGGCCTCAGGGTCTGGAAAAGCTCCAATCGCTCGTTCTTCCCAGGGGGTGCGTACACGCAGATGAGCCGGACAGGCTCACCCGCCCACGAGCCGTCGACGACCAGCAGCCGGCCGCAGACGAGCTCCCGGACGGAGGCCAGCGAAACGGTTCCCCCTGACAAGTACGGCAATCCCCGCGGCCTTGTTCTCACCACCTCCCGACCAGTAGGAAGGGCCGTGAGACCACTGTTTGCCCAGGTGGCGGTAGTTTCTAGAGGGTGGGAGGGCACACTCCTGCAGCATGTACACATCGCAGTTCTGAGCGGACAGGAAGGTCATCACCGTCTGTCTCCTCAGTTTGTCCTTGATGCTCCTCACGTTGATGGAAAATAATGAGAGAGTAGCCATCTGTAAGGAGGAAGGTGGAGAGGTTAGTGTGGGCCAGGCGCCCCTAGTCGTCGCCTCGGTCAGGTGGGACTTCGGGTCTGTCGGCCCCGGGGTCTTCGATCTGAAGCAGCCGGTTGATCTGTGCCAGGTTGTCCATGTCGTTGTGGGCAGGCTGGAAGTTTAGAGCTGCTTCGAGAAACAGCTCCTCTTCCATCTGGGTCTCCTCGTCTTCTTGCTGTGGACATTCAGATGGGGGCTCTGCTGTCTTCTTCCTTCTCTGGTCCTCCTCTGGGCTGTTTGGACTTCTCCTCTTCCTTGTCCGATTCCCTGTAGGAGCGACGAGAGGGGGAAAATCCTCCGGGTTGAGGGTGGGTGGGGGAGGTGGAGGTGAGGGCTCTGAAGCAGCATGGGAGGGGGGAGCTGCCTCAGTGGTGGAAGGAGGGAGGGTCGAGGGGGGAGGGGTGGAGTTCTTTGTCTTTCCTCCTTTGTCCTTTTTCCTGATTGCCTGTGCCACGCCCGGTGCTGCAAGGGGGGACTTCAGTT
Organism: Polypterus senegalus; assembly: GCF_016835505.1. NCBI lineage: Eukaryota > Metazoa > Chordata > Cladistia > Polypteriformes > Polypteridae > Polypterus > Polypterus senegalus. Next base: position 7,729 of record NW_024377755.1, read on the forward strand.
TGGGCTTCCTTTCGGCAGGCAGATTGGGTTTCGGTCCTCCTCCGTGCAGACTGTTTGAGGTCACAGCGGCGTAGGACTTCTGTCTCTGAGGGCAGTCTTTGTACACATGGCTGGTCTGTCCGCAGAGGTTGCAGGTCTTTTTCCTGGGACAGTCTTTCGTCTCGTGGCCAGTCACACGGCAGTTCCTGCAAGCGGCCTCCTTGCATTCCTTCAGCACGTGGCCCATCGCTCCGCATCTCCTGCAGGATTTTGGCTGGTCAGGGTAGTGCAGGATTGCCGCCGAGTTTCCCAAGGAGAAGCTCTGCGGTAGGTGCTGGAGACCGTTTGGAGAGGCGTTGTCCTTCCATAACCTGACGATGACCGACCACTTACCCGTCCAGAAGCCATTCCCATCCTGGATCTGGGTGGGTTCCCTCACCACCGTGCAGAAGCGCTTCAGGAACGTGGAGATGTCCTTGCCAGGCGTATGGGGATTCCTCATGGCAATCGTCACTCTCCTTTCCTCTCTCTGTATGGGGCAATTCCCCACAAAGCGAGCAAAGGGGGAGTCCGGCATTGCATTCTGGACCATTTCCCAGTAGCGCTTGCAGACCGCAATGGAGGCAAACGTAACATAGAAGAGGCCCAGAGCGAATGTCTGTATGCTCAATGTATCTGCTCTGGAGAATCCCTGCTCCATGACCATTTTCTTCCCAAAGGTCTCTGCACTCATTTCAGGGATCCTTCCCTCCACCTCCTTGAGCCTCAGCACTACCGTCTGCTTCATCCAGGGTTCCAGAGACGGGGGGCCATCCTGGAACTTTCGGGCTGGAGTCAGGTGAGCTGCGGCCTGGGACGTAGAAGGGCCAGAAGAGGGCTGATCTTCCAGGCTGGGAGTAGCTGCCTTCTCCTTTCCCAGCTTCTCGGAGGTCTTCCTAGCCGGGGCAGAAGCAGAGGTAGGAGCAAGAGCTGAAGCAGGAGCATCAGCAGAAACTGGAGCGAATCCATTCTTGGTCTTTTCGTAGTCTTTTCTTCTTTCCAGATGGAGGTAGTCTGCAGATGAGAGATGAATCTTTCCTGGAGATATCAGCTCTCTTCTTGGTGGGTGGAGCTATGCAGATGATCCTCCTCAAACTTCGTTCTTCTTTTCTGTTTTCTTGGTTTCAAACTCTTGAAGCTTTGTAAAAAGTGGTGGACTCAGCCAACCTACTTTTACTCAGAATCAAGAATTCAATAGCCGTAAAAACAGCTCTTGTGCTTCCTTACTGACTTTGAGAGCAGAGCTTCAATCGCCGTCAAAAGGAATTATATCGCAAACACGATCCCAATGGAAAAAAACAAGCAGTTCTCCACTCTGATAAGAACAGATACTACACTTGATCTTAGCCAAAAGGCCGAGAAGCGATGCCACAACCTCCCCAGGCCAGCCAGCCCCACCGTCTTGCCCATGCGTCAGCTGCATGGTAAGCATCAACTTGGCAGGAGGAAGCAGCTGCCCTAAGACAAGCGCCGAGACGTGAACCCATGTGACATTCCACGGCCTCGTGACAAAAGCGGCCCACCTTGGAGCCAAGGCCTGATACAAAGCCCAAGGGTTGCCACAACGGCGGAAAAACCCTCGGAGTTGTGCGGAAACGAGGTAGCCGATACAGCTGGGAGTGGGAGTGGGCGTGGGGGAGGGGGAGGGGGACAGTCAGTTGGTCCCTTTGGGTGTTTGGCGCTCGTGGTGGGATTTGGGGGAGGCGGGGTAGACCAGGCAAGGAAGAGGACGGCTTTAAACCACCATCTCCACCTCCATCCCGCCCTAGATGCCCACAAAACAAAGAAGGAGACGTCAGTGAAGAGCGGTGACGAGCTAGATATCCCTCGAGACACCACGTTCACAACTCTTCAGACACCACGTTCACACCTGTTGGAGATTGAAGATGAAAAGGAGAAGGCACATCCTGGCCCGCCTGTGTGAACAAGGCCTCGAACACAGGGGGCGCTGCAGCGACATCAGACAGCCTGCAGGACTGCTTCGTGGTTTCTGGGAGCTTAATAAGGCTTCCTGCTAGCGGTACAGGCTTGGTCGTCCGACACTACTTCACTCACCCCACAACAGCGGCCTTCTAATTCCGAGCCTCGCCTGACATCTGTTGGAATGCTGGAAGTACTACAAGCAATAGCGTCCTACAGGCACGCATGAACTTTTCTTAATTAAGTCAAATTAAACTAAATTAATTAATTAATTAATTATTCAGTTAAATAATTAAATCAATCCTGCTCTGGCTAGAGCTTCTTTCCCTTCCCTCATAGTAGGCAATCCCCAGCCAAGGCTGCTTGTCTTGTTTTATACCAGTAAAGGAGAAAGTGCACGCTCCTGGAAGTACTGCAATACCAGGTCGATGCGTGGAGTGGACGGAGCAAGCCCCTATTCCATCTCCCTGTTCCAAAAATCAATTTAATATATGGTCCCCAGATAGGGGACGTATCAGATATTAAACTGATAAGAACAGATACTACACTTGATCTTAGCCAAAAGGCCGAAGCGATGCCACAAACTCCCCAGGCCAGCCAGCCCCACCGTCTTGCCCATGCGTCAGCTGCATGGTAAGCATCAACTTGGCAGGAGGAAGCAGCTGCCCTAAGACAAGCGCCGAGACGTGAACCCATGTGACATTCCACGGCCTCGTGACAAAAGCGGCCCACCTTGGAGCCAAGGCCTGATACAAAGCCCAAGGGTTGCCACAACGGCGGAAAAACCCTCGGAGTTGTGCGGAAACGAGGTAGCCGATACAGCTGGGAGTGGGAGTGGGCGTGGGGAGGGAGGGGACAGTCAGTTGGTCCCTTTGGGTGTTTGGCTCGTGGTGGGATTTGGGGAGGCGGGGTAGACCAGGCAAGGAAGAGGACGGCTTTAAACCACCATCTCCACCTCCATCCCGCCCTAGATGCCCACAAAACAAAGAAGGAGACGTCAGTGAAGAGCGGTGACGAGCTAGATATCCCTCGAGACACCACGTTCACAACTCTTCAGACACCACGTTCACACCTGTTGGAGATTGAAGATGAAAAGGAGAAGGCACATCCTGGCCCGCCTGTGTGAACAAGGCCTCGAACACAGGGGCTGCAGCGACATCAGACAGCCTGCAGGACTGCTTCGTGGTTTCTGGGAGCTTAATAAGGCTTCCTGCTAGCGGTACAGGCTTGGTCGTCCGACACTACTTCACTCACCCCACAACAGCGGCCTTCTAATTCCGAGCCTCGCCTGACATCTGTTGGAATGCTGGAAGTACTACAAGCAATAGCGTCCTACAGGCACGCATGAACTTTTCTTAATTAAGTCAAATTAAACTAAATTAATTAATTAATTAATTATTCAGTTAAATAATTAAATCAATCCTGCTCTGGCTAGAGCTTCTTTCCCTTCCCTCATAGTAGGCAATCCCCAGCCAAGGCTGCTTGTCTTGTTTTATACCAGTAAAGGAGAAAGTGCACGCTCCTGGAAGTACTGCAATACCAGGTCGATCGTGGAGTGGACGGAGCAAGCCCCTATTCCATCTCCCTGTTCCAAAAATCAATTTAATATATGGTCCCCAGATAGGGACGTATCAGATATTAAACTGATAAGAACAGATACTACACTTGATCTTAGCCAAAAGGCCGAAGCGATGCCACAAACTCCCCAGGCCAGCCAGCCCCACCGTCTTGCCCATGCGTCAGCTGCATGGTAAGCATCAACTTGGCAGGAGGAAGCAGCTGCCCTAAGACAAGCGCCGAGACGTGAACCCATGTGACATTCCACGGCCTCGTGACAAAAGCGGCCCACCTTGGAGCCAAGGCCTGATACAAAGCCCAAGGGTTGCCACAACGGCGGAAAAACCCTCGGAGTTGTGCGGAAACGAGGTAGCCGATACAGCTGGGAGTGGGAGTGGGCGTGGGGGGGAGGGACAGTCAGTTGGTCCCTTTGGGTGTTTGGCTCGTGGTGGGATTTGGGGAGGCGGGGTAGACCAGGCAAGGAAGAGGACGGCTTTAAACCACCATCTCCACCTCCATCCCGCCCTAGATGCCCACAAAACAAAGAAGGAGACGTCAGTGAAGAGCGGTGACGAGCTAGATATCCCTCGAGACACCACGTTCACAACTCTTCAGACACCACGTTCACACCTGTTGGAGATTGAAGATGAAAAGGAGAAGGCACATCCTGGCCCGCCTGTGTGAACAAGGCCTCGAACACAGGGGCTGCAGCGACATCAGACAGCCTGCAGGACTGCTTCGTGGTTTCTGGGAGCTTAATAAGGCTTCCTGCTAGCGGTACAGGCTTGGTCGTCCGACACTACTTCACTCACCCCACAACAGCGGCCTTCTAATTCCGAGCCTCGCCTGACATCTGTTGGAATGCTGGAAGTACTACAAGCAATAGCGTCCTACAGGCACGCATGAACTTTTCTTAATTAAGTCAAATTAAACTAAATTAATTAATTAATTAATTATTCAGTTAAATAATTAAATCAATCCTGCTCTGGCTAGAGCTTCTTTCCCTTCCCTCATAGTAGGCAATCCCCAGCCAAGGCTGCTTGTCTTGTTTTATACCAGTAAAGGAGAAAGTGCAACGCTCCTGGAAGTACTGCAATACCAGGTCGATGCGTGGAGTGGACGGAGCAAGCCCCTATTCCATCTCCCTGTTCCAAAAATCAATTTAATATATGGTCCCCAGATAGGGACGTATCAGATATTAAACTGATAAGAACAGATACTACACTTGATCTTAGCCAAAAGGCCGAGAAGATGCCACAAACTCCCCAGGCCAGCCAGCCCCACCGTCTTGCCCATGCGTCAGCTGCATGGTAAGCATCAACTTGGCAGGAGGAAGCAGCTGCCCTAAGACAAGCGCCGAGACGTGAACCCATGTGACATTCCACGGCCTCGTGACAAAAGCGGCCCACCTTGGAGCCAAGGCCTGATACAAAGCCCAAGGGTTGCCACAACGGCGGAAAAACCCTCGGAGTTGTGCGGAAACGAGGTAGCCGATACAGCTGGGAGGGGAGTGGGCGTGGGGAGGGGGGACAGTCAGTTGGTCCCTTTGGGTGTTTGGCTCGTGGTGGGATTTGGGGAGGCGGGGTAGACCAGGCAAGGAAGAGGACGGCTTTAAACCACCATCTCCACCTCCATCCCGCCCTAGATGCCCACAAAACAAAGAAGGAGACGTCAGTGAAGAGCGGTGACGAGCTAGATATCCCTCGAGACACCACGTTCACAACTCTTCAGACACCACGTTCACACCTGTTGGAGATTGAAGATGAAAAGGAGAAGGCACATCCTGGCCCGCCTGTGTGAACAAGGCCTCGAACACAGGGGCTGCAGCGACATCAGACAGCCTGCAGGACTGCTTCGTGGTTTCTGGGAGCTTAATAAGGCTTCCTGCTAGCGGTACAGGCTTGGTCGTCCGACACTACTTCACTCACCCCACAACAGCGCCTTCTAATTCCGAGCCTCGCCTGACATCTGTTGGAATGCTGGAAGTACTACAAGCAATAGCGTCCTACAGGCACGCATGAACTTTTCTTAATTAAGTCAAATTAAACTAAATTAATTAATTAATTAATTATTCAGTTAAATAATTAAATCAATCCTGCTCTGGCTAGAGCTTCTTTCCCTTCCCTCATAGTAGGCAATCCCCAGCCAAGGCTGCTTGTCTTGTTTTATACCAGTAAAGGAGAAAGTGCACGCTCCTGGAAGTACTGCAATACCAGGTCGATGCGTGGAGTGGACGGAGCAAGCCCCTATTCCATCTCCCTGTTCCAAAAATCAATTTAATATATGGTCCCCAGATAGGGGACGTATCAGATATTAAACTGATAAGAACAGATACTACACTTGATCTTAGCCAAAAGGCCGAGAAGCGATGCCACAAACTCCCCAGGCCAGCCAGCCCCACCGTCTTGCCCATGCGTCAGCTGCATGGTAAGCATCAACTTGGCAGGAGGAAGCAGCTGCCCTAAGACAAGCGCCGAGACGTGAACCCATGTGACATTCCACGGCCTCGTGACAAAAGCGGCCCACCTTGGAGCCAAGGCCTGATACAAAGCCCAAGGGTTGCCACAACGGCGAAAAACCCTCGGAGTTGTGCGGAAACGAGGTAGCCGATACAGCTGGGAGTGGGAGTGGGTGGGGGGGAGGGGACAGTCAGTTGGTCCCTTTGGGTGTTTGGCGCTCGTGGTGGGATTTGGGTGAGGCGGGGTAGACCAGGCAAGGAAGAGGACGGCTTTAAACCACCATCTCCACCTCCATCCCCGCCCCTAGATGCCCACAAAACAAAGAAGGAGACGTCAGTGAAGAGCGGTGACGAGCTAGATATCCCTCGAGACACCACGTTCACAACTCTTCAGACACCACGTTCACACCTGTTGGAGATTGAAGATGAAAAGGAGAAGGCACATCCTGGCCCGCCTGTGTGAACAAGGCCTCGAACACAGGCTGCAGCGACATCAGACAGCCTGCAGGACTGCTTCGTGGTTTCTGGGAGCTTAATAAGGCTTCCTGCTAGCGGTACAGGCTTGGTCGTCCGACACTACTTCACTCACCCCACAACAGCGGCCTTCTAATTCCGAGCCTCGCCTGACATCTGTTGGAATGCTGGAAGTACTACAAGCAATAGCGTCCTACAGGCACGCATGAACTTTTCTTAATTAAGTCAAATTAAACTAAATTAATTAATTAATTAATTATTCAGTTAAATAATTAAATCAATCCTGCTCTGGCTAGAGCTTCTTTCCCTTCCCTCATAGTAGGCAATCCCCAGCCAAGGCTGCTTGTCTTGTTTTATACCAGTAAAGGAGAAAGTGCACGCTCCTGGAAGTACTGCAATACCAGGTCGATGCGTGGAGTGGACGGAGCAAGCCCCTATTCCATCTCCCTGTTCCAAAAATCAATTTAATATATGGTCCCCAGATAGGGACGTATCAGATATTAAACTGATAAGAACAGATACTACACTTGATCTTAGCCAAAAGGCCGGAAGATGCCACAAACCCCCCAGGCCAGCCAGCCCCACCGTCTTGCCCATGCGTCAGCTGCATGGTAAGCATCAACTTGGCAGGAGGAAGCAGCTGCCCTAAGACAAGCGCCGAGACGTGAACCCATGTGACATTCCACGGCCTCGTGACAAAAGCGGCCCACCTTGGAGCCAAGGCCTGATACAAAGCCCAAGGGTTGCCACAACGGCGGAAAAACCCTCGGAGTTGTGCGGAAACGAGGTAGCCGATACAGCTGGGAGTGGGAGTGGGCGTGGGGGGGGAGGGACAGTCAGTTGGTCCCTTTGGGTGTTTGGCTCGTGGTGGGATTTGGGGAGGCGGGGTAGACCAGGCAAGGAAGAGGACGGCTTTAAACCACCATCTCCACCTCCATCCCCGCCCCTAGATGCCCACAAAACAAAGAAGGAGACGTCAGTGAAGAGCGGTGACGAGCTAGATATCCCTCGAGACACCACGTTCACAACTCTTCAGACACCACGTTCACACCTGTTGGAGATTGAAGATGAAAAGGAGAAGGCACATCCTGGCCCGCCTGTGTGAACAAGGCCTCGAACACAGGGGGCGCTGCAGCGACATCAGACAGCCTGCAGGACTGCTTCGTGGTTTCTGGGAGCTTAATAAGGCTTCCTGCTAGCGGTACAGGCTTGGTCGTCCGACACTACTTCACTCACCCCACAACAGCGGCCTTCTAATTCCGAGCCTCGCCTGACATCTGTTGGAATGCTGGAAGTACTACAAGCAATAGCGTCCTACAGGCACGCATGAACTTTTCTTAATTAAGTCAAATTAAACTAAATTAATTAATTAATTAATTATTCAGTTAAATAATTAAATCAATCCTGCTCTGGCTAGAGCTTCTTTCCCTTCCCTCATAGTAGGCAATCCCCAGCCAAGGCTGCTTGTCTTGTTTTATACCAGTAAAGGAGAAAGTGCACCGCTCCTGGAAGTACTGCAATACCAGGTCGATGCGTGGAGTGGACGGAGCAAGCCCCTATTCCATCTCCCTGTTCCAAAAATCAATTTAATATATGGTCCCCAGATAGGGACGTATCAGATATTAAACTGATAAGAACAGATTTTTTTGAAAAAATATACTTTATTTACATATATGTTTGGGTAATATATATAAAACACAGTCTAATAGTCTTACAATCTATACCAATCTACAATTCAAACAGAGATGACTGTATTCAGCTATAGACTGATACAGTCTTTCACTATACATTACCTACAACACCTTATTTACATATACAAGGGTAATTTGTATATAAAAATCACAATCTTTACAATCTTACATGCCATATTAAGTGTTTTGTCAATAACATTCGGTTATTTTCCATTACATTCAATACAGTGTTCCACATTCTGTTACTATTTACAAGTTATTGCAGTCTCGACTTGGTCCCGTCCCTGAAAGCTTGTCCTCAAAGAGGGGGCTTTGCCGAAGGCTGCAGTAAACCAAAGGTTACATTAATAAACCTCTTGGAGGGCGAGGTGGTCTTGCATATCCTCAGTTCTTCAAGGAGTCCAGGATAGAATAGTCTTTGAGGAGGCTGCGGATGTATCTGCAGCAGTCCTGGATTGTCATCCTTTCCCTCCTGAGGACGAGGCGGTTCCTGGCGACCCATAGAGCGTCCTTCACGCAGCACATGAGACGCCATGCCTCCTCGGTGGCTTCCAGTGAGTGGGTACCCGGGAAAAGTCCATAGAGCACCGAATGGTGCGAAAGATTGTCTCTGGGTACCGACTCTTCCAATTCCTCTTCCAGGGCGTCAAAGAGTGACTGTGCCACTGGGCATTCCCAGAAGAGGTGCAGTGCGTCTTCTTCCGCTGGATGCACCACGGGCAGTGTCTGTATCTGCACAGATTTCTGGCATGCATGAACGCGCGGAGAGGCAGTCCCCCCCGCACAGCCATCCACGCCAGATCCCTGTGCCTGTTTGTCAGTTCTTTGGAGGCTATGTTCTCCCAGACCACCGTGGCTGTCGCTGATGGTAGGGTTCCGATAGGCTCCGTCGTGTCTTTGGCTCTGATGAGCTTGTAGATGGTTTTCGGTTTCCACAGGTCCGGTTTGACTCCCTGAAGTCCGTGTTCCGTTACGGCGGACAACATCCGTGTAGAACCATGGAGTGTCCCAGTTGTAAGGGTAGGAGCTGTCCCACTTGTCCCAGCCGAGTCTCTTCCAGACTGGCAGGAGGAAGAAGCGGGACATGGCGTTTCCGGACGATCCGCTGCTGTACTCCGTCAGTGTCCTGCGGATGCAGTTGCAGGCAAAGAAGGCCCTGAGCAGGGTGGGGATGTCGGGATGCCTTTCCCACCCTTTCGGGTTCTTTGTACATGACTGCCCGCTTGACTCTGTCCATCTTGGAGCCCCAGATGAAGTGAAAGACTGCCCTGGTGATGGCTCTGCAGACGGTGGCGAGGGTGGCCATGCCTGGGCCGGGTACTGCAGGACCGGGAGGATCTCATTCCGCAGCACCAGCGCTTTGCCTTCCACGGTGAGGTCCCTGAGGCTCCAGAGCCCGATCTTCTGTCTGACTTTGGCCAGTCTCGTCCCACGTCTTCAGGGCCGCTCCCTCTCCGCCGAACCAGCTGCCCAGGATCTTGATGGAGTCCCGTCTGATGGTGAAGGGGAGGGTGGCGGAGGGTGTCAGGTGCCATTCCCCGAGGAGCATCGCCTCTGACTTCCCGCAGTTGACCTTTGCTCCCGAAGCAAGTCCGAAGTCTTCGCAGATCTCCGCCAGCGCCGTCATCGATCTCTGGTCAGCGCAGATCACGGTGACGCGTCCATGTAGAGGGAGCATCTGATCTCTCTTCTGTCCGGTCCCGGTGCGGTGATCCCTCTGATCTCCGGTCTTCCTCTGATCCGTTCCGCCAGGAGCTCTATACAACAGACAAAGAGAAGAGGGGAGAGAGGGCAGCCTTGTCTGACCCCGGACAGGACCGGGAAGGGGTCAGTTTTCCAGCCGTTCACCAGCACCATGCTGGAGATGTCTCGAACATCAGGCTGATGTACGAACAGAACGTGTCGCCCATTCCGAGACCTCGCAGAGCCTTGATCATATGAACTCGTGGGACACCCGGTCGAAGGCTTTCTCTTGATCTAGGCTGACCAAGGCGCGGTGATGCGGCGTTCCTTCACGTAGTGCACCGAGTCCCTGATCATGGCCAAGCTGTCGGCGATCCTGCGTCCGGGGATGCGCAGGTCTGGTCTGGGTGGACGACCTGTCCGATCACCTTTTTTAGCCGGTTGGCTATCACCTTGGCCAGGATCTTGTAGTCCACGTTCAGGAGGGTGATGGGGCGCCAATTCCTCAGCTCGCATCTCTCTCCCTTCTGTTTGTACAAGATCGTGATCATTCCTTCTCTCAACGACGGAGGCATTCTGCCCTCCGCCACCATCTCCCGGTAGAGCTCCAGCAGGTCCGGGCCGATGAGGTCCCACAGCGACGTACACCGGCTGGTAGTCCGTCACTGCCGGGTCCTGCCGGCCCTGAAGGATCTGGCGGCAGAGTGCAGCTCCCCCAGCGTCAAGGGTGCGTTCAGAGCAGACTCACCTGTGGGATCCAAGGTTTTGTTAATACCTGTTAGGAACCGGTCGGTTCGTCTGCTTCGTCGTCTTTGGGGAGTAGAGGCTGCTGTAGTAGTCCCGGACCACTCCCATCACTGCCTCCTTTCCCGTTTTGACGACCCCTCCATCGTCTCGCAGTTCTCTCAGGGGAGTGTGGCGGAGTGGAGTTTCCTAAAGAAAAAGGAGTTACACTTCTCACCTTTCTCCAGGTTCTCCACTTTGGATCGAAAGACAATGCGTTTGGATTCCTCCTCAAAGTGCCTCCTCAGGCTCTCCTTGGTCTCCTCCAACTCACGTCTCACGTCCCAGCCGCACTGGTGAAGCTCTTGCAGGGACCACAGCTCCTTCTGCAGTCTGCAGAATTCCCTTTGCCGTTGGCACGCCTGTCGTCTTCCTTTGGCCTGAAAGAAACTGCGGAGTTTAACTTTAATAAATTCCCACCAATCGCTTACTTTCTGGAAGTGGCATTTCTCTTCCTTCCAAGCGACGTAAGCGGTCCTTAGCTCCTGCATGACGTCTTCCCTTTCCAGGAGGCTACAATTCAGTTTCCACGACCCCGGGCCATGCGGAAAGTTTTGGCCGAGGGATCCCTGGAAGTGAACCGCCCTGTGGTCTGAGAAGAAGCACGGAACCAATGTGTACTTTTCGGCTGTCACTGCTCTGGAGACGAAGATGAAGTCGATCCGGGAGCGGGCGAGCCATCGGGCCGGCTCCAGGTGTAGTTGGCTGAGCCTGCCCCGGTAGTCCCCGCCGCGTCCGACAGGGAAGCTTCTGTCACCATCTCCCTGAGCAGCCTGGATGTGGTGTCCAGTCTGGTGGATGTGCCTGAGCTGCGCCCGTCCTCCTCCAGGGGGCAGTTGAAATCTCCGGCCATCACCACCGCCCTGGAAGTGGCGAGTTGGGGCCTTCAGGGTCTGGAAAAGCTCCAAGCGCTCGTTCTTCCCAGGGGATGCGTGCACGCAGATGAGCGGACAGGCTCACCCGCCCACGATCCGTCGGCGACCAGCAGCCGCCGCAGGCGAGCTCCCGGACGGAGTCCAGCGTAAACGGTTCCCCTGACAAGACGGCAATCCCCGCGGCCTTGTTCTCACCACCTCCCGACCAGTAGGAAGGGCCGTGAGACCACTGTTTGCCCAGGTGGCGGTAGTTTCTAGAGGGTGGGAGGGCACACTCCTGCAGCATGTACACATCACAGTTCTGAGCGGACAGGAAGGTCATCACCATCTGTCTCCTCCGTTTGTCCTTGATGCACCTCACGTTGATGGAAAATAAAGAAGAGTAGCCATCATGGGAGGAAGGTGGAGAGGTTAGTGTGGGCCAGGAGCCCCTAGTCGCCGCCTCGGTCAGGTGGGACTTCGGGTCTGTCGGCCCGGGTCTCGATCTGAAGCAGCCGGTTGATCTGTGCCAGGTTGTCCATGTCGTTGTGGGCAGGCTGGAAGTTTAGAGCTGCTTCGAGAAACAGCTCCTCTTCCATCTGGGTCTCCTCGTCTTCTTGCTGTGGACATTCAGATGGGGGCTCTGCTGTCTTCTTCCTTCTCTGGTCCTCCTCTGGGCTGTTTGGACTTCTCCTCTTCCTTGTCCGATTCCCTGTAGGAGCGACGAGAGGGGGAAAATCCTCCGGGTTGAGGGTGGGTGGGGGAGGTGGAGGTGAGGGCTCTGAAGCAGCATGGGAGGGGGGAGCTGCCTCAGTGGTGGAAGGAGGGAGGGTCGAGGGGGGAGGGGTGGAGTTCTTTGTCTTTCCTCCTTTGTCCTTTTCCTGATTGCCTGTGCCACGCCGGTGCTGCAGGGGGACTTCAGTTTGGGCTTCCTTCGGCAGGCAGATTGGGTTTGATCCTCCTCCGTGCAGACTGTTTGAGGTCACAGCGGCGTAGGACTTCTGTCTCTGAGGGCAGTCTTTGTACACATGGCTGGTCTGTCCGCAGAGGTTGCAGGTCTTTTTCCTGGGACAGTCTTTCGTCTCGTGGCCAGTCACACGGCAGTTCCTGCAAGCGGCCTCCTTGCATTCCTTCAGCACGTGGCCCATCGCTCCGCATCTCCTGCAGGATTTTGGCTGGTCAGGGTAGTGCAGGATTGCCGCCGAGTTTCCCAAGGAGAAGCTCTGCGGTAGGTGCTGGAGACCGTTTGGAGGCGTTGTCCTTCCATAACCTGGACGATGACCGACCACTTACCCGTCCAGAAGCCATTCCCATCCTGGATCTGGGTGGGTTCCCTCACCACCGTGCAGAAGCGCTTCAGGAACGTGGAGATGTCCTTGCCAGGCGTATGGGGATTCCTCATGGCAATCGTCACTCTCCTTTCCTCTCTCTGTATGGGGCAATTCCCCACAAAGCGAGCAAAGGGGGAGTCCGGCATTGCATTCTGGACCATTTCCCAGTAGCGCTTGCAGACCGCAATGGAGGCAAACGTAACATAGAAGAGGCCCAGAGCGAATGTCTGTATGCTCAATGTATCTGCTCTGGAGAATCCCTGCTCCATGACCATTTTCTTCCCAAAGGTCTCTGCACTCATTTCAGGGATCCTTCCCTCCACCTCCTTGAGCCTCAGCACCACCGTCTGCTTCATCCAGGGTTCCAGAGCGGGGCCATCCTGGAACTTTCGGGCTGGAGTCAGGTGAGCTGCGGCCTGGGATGTAGAGAAGGGCCAGAAGAGGGCTGATCTTCCAGGCTGGGAGTAGCTGCCTTCTCCTTTCCCAGCTTCTCGGAGGTCTTCCTAGCGGGGCAGAAGCAGAGGTAGGAGCAAGAGCTGAAGCAGGAGCATCAGCAGAAACTGGAGCCAGGGTTGCAGAATCCATTCTTGGTCTTTTCGTAGTCTTTTCTTCTTTCCAGATGGAGGTAGTCTGCAGATGAGAGATGAATCTTTCCTGGAGATATCAGCTCTCTTCTTGGTGGGTGGAGCTATGCAGATGATCCTCCTCAAACTTCTATCTTCTTCTTTTTCTGTTTTCTTGGTTTCAAACTCTTGAAGCTTTGTAAAAAGTGGTGGACTCAGCCAACCTACTTTTACTCAGAATCAAGAATTCAATAGCCGTAAAAACAGCTCTTGTGCTTCCTTACTGACTTTGAGAGCAGAGCTTCAATCGCCGTCAAAAGGAATTATATCGCAAACAAGATCCCAATGGAAAAATCAAGCAGTTCTCCACTCTGATAAGAACAGATACTACACTTGATCTTAGCCAAAAGGCCGAAGCGATGCCACAAACTCCCCAGGCCAGCCAGCCCCACCGTCTTGCCCATGCGTCAGCTGCATGGTAAGCATCAACTTGGCAGGAGGAAGCAGCTGCCCTAAGACAAGCGCCGAGACGTGAACCCATGTGACATTCCACGGCCTCGTGACAAAAGCGGCCCACCTTGGAGCCAAGGCCTGATACAAAGCCCAAGGGTTGCCACAACGGCGGAAAAACCCTCGGAGTTGTGCGGAAACGAGGTAGCCGATACAGCTGGGAGTGGGAGTGGGCGTGGGGGAGGGGGACAGTCAGTTGGTCCCTTTGGGTGTTTGGCGCTCGTGGTGGGATTTGGGGGAGGCGGGGTAGACCAGGCAAGGAAGAGGACGGCTTTAAACCACCATCTCCACCTCCATCCCGCCCTAGATGCCCACAAAACAAAGAAGGAGACGTCAGTGAAGAGCGGTGACGAGCTAGATATCCCTCGAGACACCACGTTCACAACTCTTCAGACACCACGTTCACACCTGTTGGAGATTGAAGATGAAAAGGAGAAGGCACATCCTGGCCCGCCTGTGTGAACAAGGCCTCGAACACAGGGGGCGCTGCAGCGACATCAGACAGCCTGCAGGACTGCTTCGTGGTTTCTGGGAGCTTAATAAGGCTTCCTGCTAGCGGTACAGGCTTGGTCGTCCGACACTACTTCACTCACCCCACAACAGCGGCCTTCTAATTCCGAGCCTCGCCTGACATCTGTTGGAATGCTGGAAGTACTACAAGCAATAGCGTCCTACAGGCACGCATGAACTTTTCTTAATTAAGTCAAATTAAACTAAATTAATTAATTAATTAATTAATTATTCAGTTAAATAATTAAATCAATCCTGCTCTGGCTAGAGCTTCTTTCCCTTCCCTCATAGTAGGCAATCCCCAGCCAAGGCTGCTTGTCTTGTTTTATACCAGTAAAGGAGAAAGTGCACCGCTCCTGGAAGTACTGCAATACCAGGTCGATGCGTGGAGTGGACGGAGCAAGCCCCTATTCCATCTCCCTGTTCCAAAAATCAATTTAATATATGGTCCCCAGATAGGGGACGTATCAGATATTAAACTGATAAGAACAGATACTACACTTGATCTTAGCCAAAAGGCCGAAGCGATGCCACAAACTCCCCAGGCCAGCCAGCCCCACCGTCTTGCCCATGCGCCAGCTGCATGGTAAGCATCAACTTGGCAGGAGGAAGCAGCTGCCCTAAGACAAGCGCCGAGCCGTGAACCCATGTGACATTCCACGGCCTCGTGACAAAAGCGGCCCACCTTGGAGCCAAGGCCTGATACAAAGCCCAAGGGTTGCCACAACGGCGGAAAAACCCTCGGAGTTGTGCGGAAACGAGGTAGCCGATACAGCTGGGAGTGGGAGGGGGCGGGGGGGGAGGGGACAGTCAGTTGGTCCCTTTGGGTGTTTGGCTCGTGGTGGGATTTGGGGAGGCGGGGTAGACCAGGCAAGGAAGAGGACGGCTTTAAACCACCATCTCCACCTCCATCCCCGCCCCTAGATGCCCACAAAACAAAGAAGGAGACGTCAGTGAAGAGCGGTGACGAGCTAGATATCCCTCGAGACACCACGTTCACAACTCTTCAGACACCACGTTCACACCTGTTGGAGATTGAAGATGAAAAGGAGAAGGCACATCCTGGCCCGCCTGTGTGAACAAGGCCTCGAACACAGGGGGCGCTGCAGCGACATCAGACAGCCTGCAGGACTGCTTCGTGGTTTCTGGGAGCTTAATAAGGCTTCCTGCTAGCGGTACAGGCTTGGTCGTCCGACACTACTTCACTCACCCCACAACAGCGGCCTTCTAATTCCGAGCCTCGCCTGACATCTGTTGGAATGCTGGAAGTACTACAAGCAATAGCGTCCTACAGGCACGCATGAACTTTTCTTAATTAAGTCAAATTAAACTAAATTAATTAATTAATTAATTAATTATTCAGTTAAATAATTAAATCAATCCTGCTCTGGCTAGAGCTTCTTTCCCTTCCCTCATAGTAGGCAATCCCCAGCCAAGGCTGCTTGTCTTGTTTTATACCAGTAAAGGAGAAAGTGCAAGCTCCTGGAAGTACTGCAATACCAGGTCGATGCGGAGTGGACGGAGCAAGCCCCTATTCCATCTCCCTGTTCCAAAAATCAATTTAATATATGGTCCCCAGATAGGGACGTATCAGATATTAAACTGATAAGAACAGATACTACACTTGATCTTAGCCAAAAGGCCGAAGCGATGCCACAAACTCCCCAGGCCACCCAGCCCCACCGTCTTGCCCATGCGCCAGCTGCATGGTAAGCATCAACTTGGCAGGAGGAAGCAGCTGCCCTAAGACAAGCGCCGAGACGTGAACCCATGTGACATTCCACGGCCTCGTGACAAAAGCGGCCCACCTTGGAGCCAAGGCCTGATACAAAGCCCAAGGGTTGCCACAACGGCGGAAAAACCCTCGGAGTTGTGCGGAAACGAGGTAGCCGATACAGCTGGGAGTGGGAGTGGGCGTGGGGGAGGGGGGGGGGACAGTCAGTTGGTCCCTTTGGGTGTTTGGCGCTCGTGGTGGGATTTGGGGGAGGCGGGGTAGACCAGGCAAGGAAGAGGACGGCTTTAAACCACCATCTCCACCTCCATCCCGCCCTAGATGCCCACAAAACAAAGAAGGAGACGTCAGTGAAGAGCGGTGACGAGCTAGATATCCCTCGAGACACCACGTTCACAACTCTTCAGACACCACGTTCACACCTGTTGGAGATTGAAGATGAAAAGGAGAAGGCACATCCTGGCCCGCCTGTGTGAACAAGGCCTCGAACACAGGGGCGCTGCGACATCAGACAGCCTGCAGGACTGCTTCGTGGTTTCTGGGAGCTTAATAAGGCTTCCTGCTAGCGGTACAGGCTTGGTCGTCCGACACTACTTCACTCACCCCACAACAGCGGCCTTCTAATTCCGAGCCTCGCCTGACATCTGTTGGAATGCTGGAAGTACTACAAGCAATAGCGTCCTACAGGCACGCATGAACTTTTCTTAATTAAGTCAAATTAAACTAAATTAATTAATTAATTAATTAATTATTCAGTTAAATAATTAAATCAATCCTGCTCTGGCTAGAGCTTCTTTCCCTTCCCTCATAGTAGGCAATCCCCAGCCAAGGCTGCTTGTCTTGTTTTATACCAGTAAAGGAGAAAGTGCACCGCTCCTGGAAGTACTGCAATACCAGGTCGATGCGTGGAGTGGACGGAGCAAGCCCCTATTCCATCTCCCTGTTCCAAAAATCAATTTAATATATGGTCCCCAGATAGGGGACGTATCAGATATTAAACTGATAAGAACAGATACTACACTTGATCTTAGCCAAAAGGCCGAGAAGCGATGCCACAAACTCCCCAGGCCAGCCAGCCCCACCGTCTTGCCCATGCGCCAGCTGCATGGTAAGCATCAACTTGGCAGGAGGAAGCAGCTGCCCTAAGACAAGCGCCGAGACGTGAACCCATGTGACATTCCACGGCCTCGTGACAAAAGCGGCCCACCTTGGAGCCAAGGCCTGATACAAAGCCCAAGGGTTGCCACAACGGCGGAAAAACCCTCGGAGTTGTGCGGAAACGAGGTAGCCGATACAGCTGGGAGTGGGAGTGGGCGTGGGGGGGGGGAGGGGGACAGTCAGTTGGTCCCTTTGGGTGTTTGGCGCTCGTGGTGGGATTTGGGGAGGCGGGGTAGACCAGGCAAGGAAGAGGACGGCTTTAAACCACCATCTCCACCTCCATCCCGCCCTAGATGCCCACAAAACAAAGAAGGAGACGTCAGTGAAGAGCGGTGACGAGCTAGATATCCCTCGAGACACCACGTTCACAACTCTTCAGACACCACGTTCACACCTGTTGGAGATTGAAGATGAAAAGGAGAAGGCACATCCTGGCCCGCCTGTGTGAACAAGGCCTCGAACACAGGGCGCGTGCAGCGACATCAGACAGCCTGCAGGACTGCTTCGTGGTTTCTGGGAGCTTAATAAGGCTTCCTGCTAGCGGTACAGGCTTGGTCGTCCGACACTACTTCACTCACCCCACAACAGCGGCCTTCTAATTCCGAGCCTCGCCTGACATCTGTTGGAATGCTGGAAGTACTACAAGCAATAGCGTCCTACAGGCACGCATGAACTTTTCTTAATTAAGTCAAATTAAACTAAATTAATTAATTAATTAATTAATTATTCAGTTAAATAATTAAATCAATCCTGCTCTGGCTAGAGCTTCTTTCCCTTCCCTCATAGTAGGCAATCCCCAGCCAAGGCTGCTTGTCTTGTTTTATACCAGTAAAGGAGAAAGTGCACCGCTCCTGGAAGTACTGCAATACCAGGTCGATGCGTGGAGTGGACGGAGCAAGCCCCTATTCCATCTCCCTGTTCCAAAAATCAATTTAATATATGGTCCCCAGATAGGGGACGTATCAGATATTAAACTGATAAGAACAGATACTACACTTGATCTTAGCCAAAAGGCCGAAGCGATGCCACAAACTCCCCAGGCCAGCCAGCCCCACCGTCTTGCCCATGCGTCAGCTGCATGGTAAGCATCAACTTGGCAGGAGGAAGCAGCTGCCCTAAGACAAGCGCCGAGACGTGAACCCATGTGACATTCCACGGCCTCGTGACAAAAGCGGCCCACCTTGGAGCCAAGGCCTGATACAAAGCCCAAGGGTTGCCACAACGGCGGAAAAACCCTCGGAGTTGTGCGGAAACGAGGTAGCCGATACAGCTGGGAGTGGGAGGGGGGGGGGGGGGGGCAGTCAGTTGGTCCCTTTGGGTGTTTGGCGCTCGTGGTGGGATTTGGGGGAGGCGGGGTAGACCAGGCAAGGAAGAGGACGGCTTTAAACCACCATCTCCACCTCCATCCCGCCCTAGATGCCCACAAAACAAAGAAGGAGACGTCAGTGAAGAGCGGTGACGAGCTAGATATCCCTCGAGACACCACGTTCACAACTCTTCAGACACCACGTTCACACCTGTTGGAGATTGAAGATGAAAAGGAGAAGGCACATCCTGGCCCGCCTGTGTGAACAAGGCCTCGAACACAGGGCGCTGCAGCGACATCAGACAGCCTGCAGGACTGCTTCGTGGTTTCTGGGAGCTTAATAAGGCTTCCTGCTAGCGGTACAGGCTTGGTCGTCCGACACTACTTCACTCACCCCACAACAGCGGCCTTCTAATTCCGAGCCTCGCCTGACATCTGTTGGAATGCTGGAAGTACTACAAGCAATAGCGTCCTACAGGCACGCATGAACTTTTCTTAATTAAGTCAAATTAAACTAAATTAATTAATTAATTAATTAATTATTCAGTTAAATAATTAAATCAATCCTGCTCTGGCTAGAGCTTCTTTCCCTTCCCTCATAGTAGGCAATCCCCAGCCAAGGCTGCTTGTCTTGTTTTATACCAGTAAAGGAGAAAGTGCACGCTCCTGGAAGTACTGCAATACCAGGTCGATGCGTGGAGTGGACGGAGCAAGCCCCTATTCCATCTCCCTGTTCCAAAAATCAATTTAATATATGGTCCCCAGATAGGGGACGTATCAGATATTAAACTGATAAGAACAGATACTACACTTGATCTTAGCCAAAAGGCCGAGCGATGCCACAAACTCCCCAGGCCAGCCAGCCCCACCGTCTTGCCCATCCGCCAGCTGCATGGTAAGCATCAACTTGGCAGAAGGAAGCAGCTGCCCTAAGACAAGCGCCGAGCCGTGAACCCATGTGACATTCCACGGCCTCGTGACAAAAGCGGCCCACCTTGGAGCCAAGGCCTGATACAAAGCCCAAGGGTTGCCACAACGGCGGAAAAACCCTCGGAGTTGTGCGGAAACGAGGTAGCCGATACAGCTGGGAGTGGGAGTGGGCGGGGGGGGGGGGGACAGTCAGTTGGTCCCTTTGGGTGTTTGGCGCTCGTGGTGGGATTTGGGGGAGGCGGGGTAGACCAGGCAAGGAAGAGGACGGCTTTAAACCACCATCTCCACCTCCATCCCGCCCTAGATGCCCACAAAACAAAGAAGGAGACGTCAGTGAAGAGCGGTGACGAGCTAGATATCCCTCGAGACACCACGTTCACAACTCTTCAGACACCACGTTCACACCTGTTGGAGATTGAAGATGAAAAGGAGAAGGCACATCCTGGCCCGCCTGTGTGAACAAGGCCTCGAACACAGGGGGCTGCAGCGACATCAGACAGCCTGCAGGACTGCTTCGTGGTTTCTGGGAGCTTAATAAGGCTTCCTGCTAGCGGTACAGGCTTGGTCGTCCGACACTACTTCACTCACCCCACACCAGCGGCCTTCTAATTCCGAGCCTCGCCTGACATCTGTTGGAATGCTGGAAGTACTACAAGCAATAGCGTCCTACAGGCACGCATGAACTTTTCTTAATTAAGTCAAATTAAACTAAATTAATTAATTAATTAATTAATTATTCAGTTAAATAATTAAATCAATCCTGCTCTGGCTAGAGCTTCTTTCCCTTCCCTCATAGTAGGCAATCCCCAGCCAAGGCTGCTTGTCTTGTTTTATACCAGTAAAGGAGAAAGTGCACGCTCCTGGAAGTACTGCAATACCAGGTCGATGCGTGGAGTGGACGGAGCAAGCCCCTATTCCATCTCCCTGTTCCAAAAATCAATTTAATATATGGTCCCCAGATAGGGACGTATCAGATATTAAACTGATAAGAACAGATACTACACTTGATCTTAGCCCAAAAGGCCGAAGCGATGCCACAAACTCCCCAGGCCAGCCAGCCCCACCGTCTTGCCCATGCGTCAGCTGCATGGTAAGCATCAACTTGGCAGGAGGAAGCAGCTGCCCTAAGACAAGCGCCGAGACGTGAACCCATGTGACATTCCACGGCCTCGTGACAAAAGCGGCCCACCTTGGAGCCAAGGCCTGATACAAAGCCCAAGGGTTGCCACAACGGCGGAAAAACCCTCGGAGTTGTGCGGAAACGAGGTAGCCGATACAGCTGGGAGTGGGAGTGGGCGTGGGGGGGAGGGGACAGTCAGTTGGTCCCTTTGGGTGTTTGGCTCGTGGTGGGATTTGGGGAGGCGGGGTAGACCAGGCAAGGAAGAGGACGGCTTTAAACCACCATCTCCACCTCCATCCCGCCCTAGATGCCCACAAAACAAAGAAGGAGACGTCAGTGAAGAGCGGTGACGAGCTAGATATCCCTCGAGACACCACGTTCACAACTCTTCAGACACCACGTTCACACCTGTTGGAGATTGAAGATGAAAAGGAGAAGGCACATCCTGGCCCGCCTGTGTGAACAAGGCCTCGAACACAGGGGCTGCAGCGACATCAGACAGCCTGCAGGACTGCTTCGTGGTTTCTGGGAGCTTAATAAGGCTTCCTGCTAGCGGTACAGGCTTGGTCGTCCGACACTACTTCACTCACCCCACAACAGCGGCCTTCTAATTCCGAGCCTCGCCTGACATCTGTTGGAATGCTGGAAGTACTACAAGCAATAGCGTCCTACAGGCACGCATGAACTTTTCTTAATTAAGTCAAATTAAACTAAATTAATTAATTAATTAATTAATTATTCAGTTAAATAATTAAATCAATCCTGCTCTGGCTAGAGCTTCTTTCCCTTCCCTCATAGTAGGCAATCCCCAGCCAAGGCTGCTTGTCTTGTTTTATACCAGTAAAGGAGAAAGTGCACAGCTCCTGGAAGTACTGCAATACCAGGTCGATGCGTGGAGTGGACGGAGCAAGCCCCTATTCCATCTCCCTGTTCCAAAAATCAATTTAATATATGGTCCCCAGATAGGGGACGTATCAGATATTAAACTGATAAGAACAGATACTACACTTGATCTTAGCCAAAAGGCCGAAGCGATGCCACAAACCTCCCCAGGCCAGCCAGCCCCACCGTCTTGCCCATGCGTCAGCTGCATGGTAAGCATCAACTTGGCAGGAGGAAGCAGCTGCCCTAAGACAAGCGCCGAGACGTGAACCCATGTGACATTCCACGGCCTCGTGACAAAAGCGGCCCACCTTGGAGCCAAGGCCTGATACAAAGCCCAAGGGTTGCCACAACGGCGGAAAAACCCTCGGAGTTGTGCGGAAACGAGGTAGCCGATACAGCTGGGAGTGGGAGTGGGCGTGGGGGAGGGGGAGGGGGACAGTCAGTTGGTCCCTTTGGGTGTTTGGCGCTCGTGGTGGGATTTGGGGAGGCGGGGTAGACCAGGCAAGGAAGAGGACGGCTTTAAACCACCATCTCCACCTCCATCCCGCCCTAGATGCCCACAAAACAAAGAAGGAGACGTCAGTGAAGAGCGGTGACGAGCTAGATATCCCTCGAGACACCACGTTCACAACTCTTCAGACACCACGTTCACACCTGTTGGAGATTGAAGATGAAAAGGAGAAGGCACATCCTGGCCCGCCTGTGTGAACAAGGCCTCGAACACAGGGGGCGCTGCAGCGACATCAGACAGCCTGCAGGACTGCTTCGTGGTTTCTGGGAGCTTAATAAGGCTTCCTGCTAGCGGTACAGGCTTGGTCGTCCGACACTACTTCACTCACCCCACAACAGCGTCCTTCTAATTCCGAGCCTCGCCTGACATCTGTTGGAATGCTGGAAGTACTACAAGCAATAGCGTCCTACAGGCACGCATGAACTTTTCTTAATTAAGTCAAATTAAACTAAATTAATTAATTAATTAATTAATTATTCAGTTAAATAATTAAATCAATCCTGCTCTGGCTAGAGCTTCTTTCCCTTCCCTCATAGTAGGCAATCCCCAGCCAAGGCTGCTTGTCTTGTTTTATACCAGTAAAGGAGAAAGTGCACCGCTCCTGGAAGTACTGCAATACCAGGTCGATGCGTGGAGTGGACGGAGCAAGCCCCTATTCCATCTCCCTGTTCCAAAAATCAATTTAATATATGGTCCCCAGATAGGGACGTATCAGATATTAAACTGATAAGAACAGATACTACACTTGATCTTAGCCAAAAGGCCGAAGCGATGCCACAAACTCCCCAGGCCAGCCAGCCCCACCGTCTTGCCCATGCGTCAGCTGCATGGTAAGCATCAACTTGGCAGGAGGAAGCAGCTGCCCTAAGACAAGCGCCGAGACGTGAACCCATGTGACATTCCACGGCCTCGTGACAAAAGCGGCCCACCTTGGAGCCAAGGCCTGATACAAAGCCCAAGGGTTGCCACAACGGCGGAAAAACCCTCGGAGTTGTGCGGAAACGAGGTAGCCGATACAGCTGGGAGGGGGAGGGGGGGGGGGAGGGACAGTCAGTTGGTCCCTTTGGGTGTTTGGCTCGTGGTGGGATTTGGGGAGGCGGGGTAGACCAGGCAAGGAAGAGGACGGCTTTAAACCACCATCTCCACCTCCATCCCGCCCTAGATGCCCACAAAACAAAGAAGGAGACGTCAGTGAAGAGCGGTGACGAGCTAGATATCCCTCGAGACACCACGTTCACAACTCTTCAGACACCACGTTCACACCTGTTGGAGATTGAAGATGAAAAGGAGAAGGCACATCCTGGCCCGCCTGTGTGAACAAGGCCTCGAACACAGGGGCTGCAGCGACATCAGACAGCCTGCAGGACTGCTTCGTGGTTTCTGGGAGCTTAATAAGGCTTCCTGCTAGCGGTACAGGCTTGGTCGTCCGACACTACTTCACTCACCCCACAACAGCGGCCTTCTAATTCCGAGCCTCGCCTGACATCTGTTGGAATGCTGGAAGTACTACAAGCAATAGCGTCCTACAGGCACGCATGAACTTTTCTTAATTAAGTCAAATTAAACTAAATTAATTAATTAATTAATTAATTATTCAGTTAAATAATTAAATCAATCCTGCTCTGGCTAGAGCTTCTTTCCCTTCCCTCATAGTAGGCAATCCCCAGCCAAGGCTGCTTGTCTTGTTTTATACCAGTAAAGGAGAAAGTGCACCGCTCCTGGAAGTACTGCAATACCAGGTCGATGCGTGGAGTGGACGGAGCAAGCCCCTATTCCATCTCCCTGTTCCAAAAATCAATTTAATATATGGTCCCCAGATAGGGGACGTATCAGATATTAAACTGATAAGAACAGATACTACACTTGATCTTAGCCAAAAGGCCGAAGCGATGCCACAAACTCCCCAGGCCAGCCAGCCCCACCGTCTTGCCCATGCGTCAGCTGCATGGTAAGCATCAACTTGGCAGGAGGAAGCAGCTGCCCTAAGACAAGCGCCGAGACGTGAACCCATGTGACATTCCACGGCCTCGTGACAAAAGCGGCCCACCTTGGAGCCAAGGCCTGATACAAAGCCCAAGGGTTGCCACAACGGCGGAAAAACCCTCGGAGTTGTGCGGAAACGAGGTAGCCGATACAGCTGGGAGTGGGAGTGGGCGTGGGGGAGGGGGACAGTCAGTTGGTCCCTTTGGGTGTTTGGCGCTCGTGGTGGGATTTGGGGAGGCGGGGTAGACCAGGCAAGGAAGAGGACGGCTTTAAACCACCATCTCCACCTCCATCCCGCCCTAGATGCCCACAAAACAAAGAAGGAGACGTCAGTGAAGAGCGGTGACGAGCTAGATATCCCTCGAGACACCACGTTCACAACTCTTCAGACACCACGTTCACACCTGTTGGAGATTGAAGATGAAAAGGAGAAGGCACATCCTGGCCCGCCTGTGTGAACAAGGCCTCGAACACAGGGGCTGCAGCGACATCAGACAGCCTGCAGGACTGCTTCGTGGTTTCTGGGAGCTTAATAAGGCTTCCTGCTAGCGGTACAGGCTTGGTCGTCCGACACTACTTCACTCACCCCACAACAGCGGCCTTCTAATTCCGAGCCTCGCCTGACATCTGTTGGAATGCTGGAAGTACTACAAGCAATAGCGTCCTACAGGCACGCATGAACTTTTCTTAATTAAGTCAAATTAAACTAAATTAATTAA
Organism: Polypterus senegalus; assembly: GCF_016835505.1. Classification (NCBI taxonomy): domain Eukaryota; kingdom Metazoa; phylum Chordata; class Cladistia; order Polypteriformes; family Polypteridae; genus Polypterus; species Polypterus senegalus. The sequence continues at coordinate 32,425 of NW_024377755.1, forward strand.
TTAATTAATTAATTATTCAGTTAAATAATTAAATCAATCCTGCTCTGGCTAGAGCTTCTTTCCCTTCCCTCATAGTAGGCAATCCCCAGCCAAGGCTGCTTGTCTTGTTTTATACCAGTAAAGGAGAAAGTGCACCGCTCCTGGAAGTACTGCAATACCAGGTCGATGTGGAGTGGACGGAGCAAGCCCCTATTCCATCTCCCTGTTCCAAAAATCAATTTAATATATGGTCCCCAGATAGGGGACGTATCAGATATTAAACTGATAAGAACAGATACTACACTTGATCTTAGCCAAAAGGCCGAAGCGATGCCACAAACTCCCCAGGCCAGCCAGCCCCACCGTCTTGCCCATGCGTCAGCTGCATGGTAAGCATCAACTTGGCAGGAGGAAGCAGCTGCCCTAAGACAAGCGCCGAGACGTGAACCCATGTGACATTCCACGGCCTCGTGACAAAAGCGGCCCACCTTGGAGCCAAGGCCTGATACAAAGCCCAAGGGTTGCCACAACGGCGGAAAAACCCTCGGAGTTGTGCGGAAACGAGGTAGCCGATACAGCTGGGAGTGGGAGTGGGCGTGGGGAGGGGGGACAGTCAGTTGGTCCCTTTGGGTGTTTGGCTCGTGGTGGGATTTGGGGAGGCGGGGTAGACCAGGCAAGGAAGAGGACGGCTTTAAACCACCATCTCCACCTCCATCCCGCCCTAGATGCCCACAAAACAAAGAAGGAGACGTCAGTGAAGAGCGGTGACGAGCTAGATATCCCTCGAGACACCACGTTCACAACTCTTCAGACACCACGTTCACACCTGTTGGAGATTGAAGATGAAAAGGAGAAGGCACATCCTGGCCCGCCTGTGTGAACAAGGCCTCGAACACAGGGCGCTGCAGCGACATCAGACAGCCTGCAGGACTGCTTCGTGGTTTCTGGGAGCTTAATAAGGCTTCCTGCTAGCGGTACAGGCTTGGTCGTCCGACACTACTTCACTCACCCCACAACAGCGGCCTTCTAATTCCGAGCCTCGCCTGACATCTGTTGGAATGCTGGAAGTACTACAAGCAATAGCGTCCTACAGGCACGCATGAACTTTTCTTAATTAAGTCAAATTAAACTAAATTAATTAATTAATTAATTAATTATTCAGTTAAATAATTAAATCAATCCTGCTCTGGCTAGAGCTTCTTTCCCTTCCCTCATAGTAGGCAATCCCCAGCCAAGGCTGCTTGTCTTGTTTTATACCAGTAAAGGAGAAAGTGCACGCTCCTGGAAGTACTGCAATACCAGGTCGATGCGTGGAGTGGACGGAGCAAGCCCCTATTCCATCTCCCTGTTCCAAAAATCAATTTAATATATGGTCCCCAGATAGGGGCGTATCAGATATTAAACTGATAAGAACAGATACTACACTTGATCTTAGCCAAAAGGCCGAAGCGATGCCACAAACTCCCCAGGCCAGCCAGCCCCACCGTCTTGCCCATGCGTCAGCTGCATGGTAAGCATCAACTTGGCAGGAGGAAGCAGCTGCCCTAAGACAAGCGCCGAGACGTGAACCCATGTGACATTCCACGGCCTCGTGACAAAAGCGGCCCACCTTGGAGCCAAGGCCTGATACAAAGCCCAAGGGTTGCCACAACGGCGGAAAAACCCTCGGAGTTGTGCGGAAACGAGGTAGCCGATACAGCTGGGAGTGGGAGGGGCGGGGGAGGGGACAGTCAGTTGGTCCCTTTGGGTGTTTGGCTCGTGGTGGGATTTGGGGAGGCGGGGTAGACCAGGCAAGGAAGAGGACGGCTTTAAACCACCATCTCCACCTCCATCCCGCCCTAGATGCCCACAAAACAAAGAAGGAGACGTCAGTGAAGAGCGGTGACGAGCTAGATATCCCTCGAGACACCACGTTCACAACTCTTCAGACACCACGTTCACACCTGTTGGAGATTGAAGATGAAAAGGAGAAGGCACATCCTGGCCCGCCTGTGTGAACAAGGCCTCGAACACAGGGCGCTGCAGCGACATCAGACAGCCTGCAGGACTGCTTCGTGGTTTCTGGGAGCTTAATAAGGCTTCCTGCTAGCGGTACAGGCTTGGTCGTCCGACACTACTTCACTCACCCCACAACAGCGGCCTTCTAATTCCGAGCCTCGCCTGACATCTGTTGGAATGCTGGAAGTACTACAAGCAATAGCGTCCTACAGGCACGCATGAACTTTTCTTAATTAAGTCAAATTAAACTAAATTAATTAATTAATTAATTAATTATTCAGTTAAATAATTAAATCAATCCTGCTCTGGCTAGAGCTTCTTTCCCTTCCCTCATAGTAGGCAATCCCCAGCCAAGGCTGCTTGTCTTGTTTTATACCAGTAAAGGAGAAAGTGCACCGCTCCTGGAAGTACTGCAATACCAGGTCGATGCGTGGAGTGGACGGAGCAAGCCCCTATTCCATCTCCCTGTTCCAAAAATCAATTTAATATATGGTCCCCAGATAGGGGACGTATCAGATATTAAACTGATAAGAACAGATACTACACTTGATCTTAGCCAAAAGGCCGAAGCGATGCCACAAACTCCCCAGGCCAGCCAGCCCCACCGTCTTGCCCATGCGTCAGCTGCATGGTAAGCATCAACTTGGCAGGAGGAAGCAGCTGCCCTAAGACAAGCGCCGAGACGTGAACCCATGTGACATTCCACGGCCTCGTGACAAAGCGGCCCACCTTGGAGCCAAGGCCTGATACAAAGCCCAAGGGTTGCCACAACGGCGAAAAACCCCTCGGAGTTGTGCGAAAACGAGTTAGCCGATACAGCTGGGAGTGGGAGTGGGCGTGGGGAGGGAGGGGACAGTCAGTTGGTCCCTTTGGGTGTTTGGGCTCGTGGTGGGATTTGGGGAGGCGGGGTAGACCAGGCAAGGAAGAGGACGGCTTTAAACCACCATCTCCACCTCCATCCCGCCCTAGATGCCCACAAAACAAAGAAGGAGACGTCAGTGAAGAGCGGTGACGAGCTAGATATCCCTCGAGACACCACGTTCACAACTCTTCAGACACCACGTTCACACCTGTTGGAGATTGAAGATGAAAAGGAGAAGGCACATCCTGGCCCGCCTGTGTGAACAAGGCCTCGAACACAGGGCGCTGCAGCGACATCAGACAGCCTGCAGGACTGCTTCGTGGTTTCTGGGAGCTTAATAAGGCTTCCTGCTAGCGGTACAGGCTTGGTCGTCCGACACTACTTCACTCACCCCACAACAGCGCCTTCTAATTCCGAGCCTCGCCTGACATCTGTTGGAATGCTGGAAGTACTACAAGCAATAGCGTCCTACAGGCACGCATGAACTTTTCTTAATTAAGTCAAATTAAACTAAATTAATTAATTAATTAATTAATTATTCAGTTAAATAATTAAATCAATCCTGCTCTGGCTAGAGCTTCTTTCCCTTCCCTCATAGTAGGCAATCCCCAGCCAAGGCTGCTTGTCTTGTTTTATACCAGTAAAGGAGAAAGTGCACCGCTCCTGGAAGTACTGCAATACCAGGTCGATGCGTGGAGTGGACGGAGCAAGCCCCTATTCCATCTCCCTGTTCCAAAAATCAATTTAATATATGGTCCCCAGATAGGGACGTATCAGATATTAAACTGATAAGAACAGATACTACACTTGATCTTAGCCAAAAGGCCGAAGCGATGCCACAAACTCCCCAGGCCAGCCAGCCCCACCGTCTTGCCCATGCGCCAGCTGCATGGTAAGCATCAACTTGGCAGGAGGAAGCAGCTGCCCTAAGACAAGCGCCGAGGCGTGAACCCATGTGACATTCCACGGCCTCGTGACAAAAGCGGCCCACCTTGGAGCCAAGGCCTGATACAAAGCCCAAGGGTTGCCACAACGGCGGAAAAACCCTCGGAGTTGTGCGGAAACGAGGTAGCCGATACAGCTGGGAGTGGGAGTGGGCGTGGGGGAGGGGGACAGTCAGTTGGTCCCTTTGGGTGTTTGGCGCTCGTGGTGGGATTTGGGGAGGCGGGGTAGACCAGGCAAGGAAGAGGACGGCTTTAAACCACCATCTCCACCTCCATCCCCGCCCCTAGATGCCCACAAAACAAAGAAGGAGACGTCAGTGAAGAGCGGTGACGAGCTAGATATCCCTCGAGACACCACGTTCACAACTCTTCAGACACCACGTTCACACCTGTTGGAGATTGAAGATGAAAAGGAGAAGGCACATCCTGGCCCGCCTGTGTGAACAAGGCCTCGAACACAGGGGCTGCAGCGACATCAGACAGCCTGCAGGACTGCTTCGTGGTTTCTGGGAGCTTAATAAGGCTTCCTGCTAGCGGTACAGGCTTGGTCGTCCGACACTACTTCACTCACCCCACAACAGCGGCCTTCTAATTCCGAGCCTCGCCTGACATCTGTTGGAATGCTGGAAGTACTACAAGCAATAGCGTCCTACAGGCACGCATGAACTTTTCTTAATTAAGTCAAATTAAACTAAATTAATTAATTAATTAATTAATTATTCAGTTAAATAATTAAATCAATCCTGCTCTGGCTAGAGCTTCTTTCCCTTCCCTCATAGTAGGCAATCCCCAGCCAAGGCTGCTTGTCTTGTTTTATACCAGTAAAGGAGAAAGTGCACCGCTCCTGGAAGTACTGCAATACCAGGTCGATGCGTGGAGTGGACGGAGCAAGCCCCTATTCCATCTCCCTGTTCCAAAAATCAATTTAATATATGGTCCCCAGATAGGGGACGTATCAGATATTAAACTGATAAGAACAGATACTACACTTGATCTTAGCCAAAAGGCCGAAGCGATGCCACAAACTCCCCAGGCCAGCCAGCCCCACCGTCTTGCCCATGCGTCAGCTGCATGGTAAGCATCAACTTGGCAGGAGGAAGCAGCTGCCCTAAGACAAGCGCCGAGACGTGAACCCATGTGACATTCCACGGCCTCGTGACAAAAGCGGCCCACCTTGGAGCCAAGGCCTGATACAAAGCCCAAGGGTTGCCACAACGGCGGAAAAACCCTCGGAGTTGTGCGGAAACGAGGTAGCCGATACAGCTGGGAGTGGGAGTGGGCGTGGGGAGAGGGAGGGGGACAGTCAGTTGGTCCCTTTGGGTGTTTGGCTCGTGGTGGGATTTGGGGAGGCGGGGTAGACCAGGCAAGGAAGAGGACGGCTTTAAACCACCATCTCCACCTCCATCCCGCCCTAGATGCCCACAAAACAAAGAAGGAGACGTCAGTGAAGAGCGGTGACGAGCTAGATATCCCTCGAGACACCACGTTCACAACTCTTCAGACACCACGTTCACACCTGTTGGAGATTGAAGATGAAAAGGAGAAGGCACATCCTGGCCCGCCTGTGTGAACAAGGCCTCGAACACAGGGGCTGCAGCGACATCAGACAGCCTGCAGGACTGCTTCGTGGTTTCTGGGAGCTTAATAAGGCTTCCTGCTAGCGGTACAGGCTTGGTCGTCCGACACTACTTCACTCACCCCACAACAGCGCCTTCTAATTCCGAGCCTCGCCTGACATCTGTTGGAATGCTGGAAGTACTACAAGCAATAGCGTCCTACAGGCACGCATGAACTTTTCTTAATTAAGTCAAATTAAACTAAATTAATTAATTAATTAATTAATTATTCAGTTAAATAATTAAATCAATCCTGCTCTGGCTAGAGCTTCTTTCCCTTCCCTCATAGTAGGCAATCCCCAGCCAAGGCTGCTTGTCTTGTTTTATACCAGTAAAGGAGAAAGTGCACCGCTCCTGGAAGTACTGCAATACCAGGTCGATGCGTGGAGTGGACGGAGCAAGCCCCTATTCCATCTCCCTGTTCCAAAAATCAATTTAATATATGGTCCCCAGATAGGGACGTATCAGATATTAAACTGATAAGAACAGATACTACACTTGATCTTAGCCAAAAAAGGCGAAGCGATGCCACAAACTCCCCAGGCCAGCCAGCCCCACCGTCTTGCCCATGCGTCAGCTGCATGGTAAGCATCAACTTGGCAGGAGGAAGCAGCTGCCCTAAGACAAGCGCCGAGACGTGAACCCATGTGACATTCCACGGCCTCGTGACAAAAGCGGCCCACCTTGGAGCCAAGGCCTGATACAAAGCCCAAGGGTTGCCACAACGGCGAAAAACCCTCGGAGTTGTGCGGAAACGAGGTAGCCGATACAGCTGGGAGTGGGAGTGGGCGGGGGGGAGGGGACAGTCAGTTGGTCCCTTTGGGTGTTTGGCGCTCGTGGTGGGATTTGGGGGAGGCGGGGTAGACCAGGCAAGGAAGAGGACGGCTTTAAACCACCATCTCCACCTCCATCCCGCCCTAGATGCCCACAAAACAAAGAAGGAGACGTCAGTGAAGAGCGGTGACGAGCTAGATATCCCTCGAGACACCACGTTCACAACTCTTCAGACACCACGTTCACACCTGTTGGAGATTGAAGATGAAAAGGAGAAGGCACATCCTGGCCCGCCTGTGTGAACAAGGCCTCGAACACAGGGCGCTGCAGCGACATCAGACAGCCTGCAGGACTGCTTCGTGGTTTCTGGGAGCTTAATAAGGCTTCCTGCTAGCGGTACAGGCTTGGTCGTCCGACACTACTTCACTCACCCCACAACAGCGGCCTTCTAATTCCGAGCCTCGCCTGACATCTGTTGGAATGCTGGAAGTACTACAAGCAATAGCGTCCTACAGGCACGCATGAACTTTTCTTAATTAAGTCAAATTAAACTAAATTAATTAATTAATTAATTAATTATTCAGTTAAATAATTAAATCAATCCTGCTCTGGCTAGAGCTTCTTTCCCTTCCCTCATAGTAGGCAATCCCCAGCCAAGGCTGCTTGTCTTGTTTTATACCAGTAAAGGAGAAAGTGCACCGCTCCTGGAAGTACTGCAATACCAGGTCGATGCGTGGAGTGGACGGAGCAAGCCCCTATTCCATCTCCCTGTTCCAAAAATCAATTTAATATATGGTCCCCAGATAGGGACGTATCAGATATTAAACTGATAAGAACAGATACTACACTTGATCTTAGCCAAAAGGCCGAAGCGATGCCACAAACTCCCCAGGCCAGCCAGCCCCACCGTCTTGCCCATGCGTCAGCTGCATGGTAAGCATCAACTTGGCAGGAGGAAGCAGCTGCCCTAAGACAAGCGCCGAGACGTGAACCCATGTGACATTCCACGGCCTCGTGACAAAAGCGGCCCACCTTGGAGCCAAGGCCTGATACAAAGCCCAAGGGTTGCCACAACGCGGAAAAACCCCTCGGAGTTGTGCGGAAACGAGGTAGCCGATACAGCTGGGAGTGGGAGTGGGCGTGGGGGGGAGGGGACAGTCAGTTGGTCCCTTTGGGTGTTTGGCTCGTGGTGGGATTTGGGGAGGCGGGGTAGACCAGGCAAGGAAGAGGACGGCTTTAAACCACCATCTCCACCTCCATCCCGCCCTAGATGCCCACAAAACAAAGAAGGAGACGTCAGTGAAGAGCGGTGACGAGCTAGATATCCCTCGAGACACCACGTTCACAACTCTTCAGACACCACGTTCACACCTGTTGGAGATTGAAGATGAAAAGGAGAAGGCACATCCTGGCCCGCCTGTGTGAACAAGGCCTCGAACACAGGGCGCTGCAGCGACATCAGACAGCCTGCAGGACTGCTTCGTGGTTTCTGGGAGCTTAATAAGGCTTCCTGCTAGCGGTACAGGCTTGGTCGTCCGACACTACTTCACTCACCCCACAACAGCGGCCTTCTAATTCCGAGCCTCGCCTGACATCTGTTGGAATGCTGGAAGTACTACAAGCAATAGCGTCCTACAGGCACGCATGAACTTTTCTTAATTAAGTCAAATTAAACTAAATTAATTAATTAATTAATTAATTATTCAGTTAAATAATTAAATCAATCCTGCTCTGGCTAGAGCTTCTTTCCCTTCCCTCATAGTAGGCAATCCCCAGCCAAGGCTGCTTGTCTTGTTTTATACCAGTAAAGGAGAAAGTGCACGCTCCTGGAAGTACTGCAATACCAGGTCGATGCGTGGAGTGGACGGAGCAAGCCCCTATTCCATCTCCCTGTTCCAAAAATCAATTTAATATATGGTCCCCAGATAGGGGACGTATCAGATATTAAACTGATAAGAACAGATACTACACTTGATCTTAGCCAAAAGGCCGAAGCGATGCCACAAACTCCCCAGGCCAGCCAGCCCCACCGTCTTGCCCATGCGTCAGCTGCATGGTAAGCATCAACTTGGCAGGAGGAAGCAGCTGCCCTAAGACAAGCGCCGAGACGTGAACCCATGTGACATTCCACGGCCTCGTGACAAAAGCGGCCCACCTTGGAGCCAAGGCCTGATACAAAGCCCAAGGGTTGCCACAACGGCGAAAAACCCCTCGGAGTTGTGCGGAAAACGAGGTAGCCGATACAGCTGGGAGTGGGAGTGGGCGTGGGGAGGGGACAGTCAGTTGGTCCCTTTGGGTGTTTGGCTCGTGGTGGGATTTGGGGAGGCGGGGTAGACCAGGCAAGGAAGAGGACGGCTTTAAACCACCATCTCCACCTCCATCCGCCCCTAGATGCCCACAAAACAAAGAAGGAGACGTCAGTGAAGAGCGGTGACGAGCTAGATATCCCTCGAGACACCACGTTCACAACTCTTCAGACACCACGTTCACACCTGTTGGAGATTGAAGATGAAAAGGAGAAGGCACATCCTGGCCCGCCTGTGTGAACAAGGCCTCGAACACAGGGGCTGCAGCGACATCAGACAGCCTGCAGGACTGCTTCGTGGTTTCTGGGAGCTTAATAAGGCTTCCTGCTAGCGGTACAGGCTTGGTCGTCCGACACTACTTCACTCACCCCACAACAGCGGCCTTCTAATTCCGAGCCTCGCCTGACATCTGTTGGAATGCTGGAAGTACTACAAGCAATAGCGTCCTACAGGCACGCATGAACTTTTCTTAATTAAGTCAAATTAAACTAAATTAATTAATTAATTAATTAATTATTCAGTTAAATAATTAAATCAATCCTGCTCTGGCTAGAGCTTCTTTCCCTTCCCTCATAGTAGGCAATCCCCAGCCAAGGCTGCTTGTCTTGTTTTATACCAGTAAAGGAGAAAGTGCACCGCTCCTGGAAGTACTGCAATACCAGGTCGATGCGTGGAGTGGACGGAGCAAGCCCCTATTCCATCTCCCTGTTCCAAAAATCAATTTAATATATGGTCCCCAGATAGGGGACGTATCAGATATTAAACTGATAAGAACAGATACTACACTTGATCTTAGCCAAAAGGCCGAAGCGATGCCACAAACTCCCCAGGCCAGCCAGCCCCACCGTCTTGCCCATGCGTCAGCTGCATGGTAAGCATCAACTTGGCAGGAGGAAGCAGCTGCCCTAAGACAAGCGCCGAGACGTGAACCCATGTGACATTCCACGGCCTCGTGACAAAAGCGGCCCACCTTGGAGCCAAGGCCTGATACAAAGCCCAAGGGTTGCCACAACGGCGGAAAAACCCTCGGAGTTGTGCGGAAACGAGGTAGCCGATACAGCTGGGAGTGGGAGTGGGCGTGGGGAGGGAGGGGACAGTCAGTTGGTCCCTTTGGGTGTTTGGCTCGTGGTGGGATTTGGGGAGGCGGGGTAGACCAGGCAAGGAAGAGGACGGCTTTAAACCACCATCTCCACCTCCATCCCGCCCTAGATGCCCACAAAACAAAGAAGGAGACGTCAGTGAAGAGCGGTGACGAGCTAGATATCCCTCGAGACACCACGTTCACAACTCTTCAGACACCACGTTCACACCTGTTGGAGATTGAAGATGAAAAGGAGAAGGCACATCCTGGCCCGCCTGTGTGAACAAGGCCTCGAACACAGGGCGCTGCAGCGACATCAGACAGCCTGCAGGACTGCTTCGTGGTTTCTGGGAGCTTAATAAGGCTTCCTGCTAGCGGTACAGGCTTTGTCGTCCGACACTACTTCACTCACCCCACAACAGCGGCCTTCTAATTCCGAGCCTCGCCTGACATCTGTTGGAATGCTGGAAGTACTACAAGCAATAGCGTCCTACAGGCACGCATGAACTTTTCTTAATTAAGTCAAATTAAACTAAATTAATTAATTAATTAATTAATTATTCAGTTAAATAATTAAATCAATCCTGCTCTGGCTAGAGCTTCTTTCCCTTCCCTCATAGTAGGCAATCCCCAGCCAAGGCTGCTTGTCTTGTTTTATACCAGTAAAGGAGAAAGTGCACCGCTCCTGGAAGTACTGCAATACCAGGTCGATGCGTGGAGTGGACGGAGCAAGCCCCTATTCCATCTCCCTGTTCCAAAAATCAATTTAATATATGGTCCCCAGATAGGGACGTATCAGATATTAAACTGATAAGAACAGATACTACACTTGATCTTAGCCAAAAGGCCGAAGCGATGCCACAAACTCCCCAGGCCAGCCAGCCCCACCGTCTTGCCCATGCGTCAGCTGCATGGTAAGCATCAACTTGGCAGGAGGAAGCAGCTGCCCTAAGACAAGCGCCGAGACGTGAACCCATGTGACATTCCACGGCCTCGTGACAAAAGCGGCCCACCTTGGAGCCAAGGCCTGATACAAAGCCCAAGGGTTGCCACAACGGCGGAAAAACCCTCGGAGTTGTGCGGAAACGAGGTAGCCGATACAGCTGGGAGTGGGAGTGGGCGTGGGGGAGGGGGACAGTCAGTTGGTCCCTTTGGGTGTTTGGCGCTCGTGGTGGGATTTGGGGGAGGCGGGGTAGACCAGGCAAGGAAGAGGACGGCTTTAAACCACCATCTCCACCTCCATCCCGCCCTAGATGCCCACAAAACAAAGAAGGAGACGTCAGTGAAGAGCGGTGACGAGCTAGATATCCCTCGAGACACCACGTTCACAACTCTTCAGACACCACGTTCACACCTGTTGGAGATTGAAGATGAAAAGGAGAAGGCACATCCTGGCCCGCCTGTGTGAACAAGGCCTCGAACACAGGGCGCTGCAGCGACATCAGACAGCCTGCAGGACTGCTTCGTGGTTTCTGGGAGCTTAATAAGGCTTCCTGCTAGCGGTACAGGCTTGGTCGTCCGACACTACTTCACTCACCCCACAACAGCGGCCTTCTAATTCCGAGCCTCGCCTGACATCTGTTGGAATGCTGGAAGTACTACAAGCAATAGCGTCCTACAGGCACGCATGAACTTTTCTTAATTAAGTCAAATTAAACTAAATTAATTAATTAATTAATTAATTATTCAGTTAAATAATTAAATCAATCCTGCTCTGGCTAGAGCTTCTTTCCCTTCCCTCATAGTAGGCAATCCCCAGCCAAGGCTGCTTGTCTTGTTTTATACCAGTAAAGGAGAAAGTGCACGCTCCTGGAAGTACTGCAATACCAGGTCGATGCGTGGAGTGGACGGAGCAAGCCCCTATTCCATCTCCCTGTTCCAAAAATCAATTTAATATATGGTCCCCAGATAGGGGACGTATCAGATATTAAACTGATAAGAACAGATACTACACTTGATCTTAGCCAAAAGGCCGAAGCGATGCCACAAACTCCCCAGGCCAGCCAGCCCCACCGTCTTGCCCATGCGTCAGCTGCATGGTAAGCATCAACTTGGCAGGAGGAAGCAGCTGCCCTAAGACAAGCGCCGAGACGTGAACCCATGTGACATTCCACGGCCTCGTGACAAAGCGGCCCACCTTGGAGCCAAGGCCTGATACAAAGCCCAAGGGTTGCCACAACGGCGGAAAAACCCTCGGAGTTGTGCGGAAACGAGGTAGCCGATACAGCTGGGAGTGGGAGTGGGGGGGGGGAGGGGACAGTCAGTTGGTCCCTTTGGGTGTTTGGCGCTCGTGGTGGGATTTGGGGGAGGCGGGGTAGACCAGGCAAGGAAGAGGACGGCTTTAAACCACCATCTCCACCTCCATCCCGCCCTAGATGCCCACAAAACAAAGAAGGAGACGTCAGTGAAGAGCGGTGACGAGCTAGATATCCCTCGAGACACCACGTTCACAACTCTTCAGACACCACGTTCACACCTGTTGGAGATTGAAGATGAAAAGGAGAAGGCACATCCTGGCCCGCCTGTGTGAACAAGGCCTCGAACACAGGGGCCCCTGCAGCGACATCAGACAGCCTGCAGGACTGCTTCGTGGTTTCTGGGAGCTTAATAAGGCTTCCTGCTAGCGGTACAGGCTTGGTCGTCCGACACTACTTCACTCACCCCACAACAGCGGCCTTCTAATTCCGAGCCTCGCCTGACATCTGTTGGAATGCTGGAAGTACTACAAGCAATAGCGTCCTACAGGCACGCATGAACTTTTCTTAATTAAGTCAAATTAAACTAAATTAATTAATTAATTAATTAATTATTCAGTTAAATAATTAAATCAATCCTGCTCTGGCTAGAGCTTCTTTCCCTTCCCTCATAGTAGGCAATCCCCAGCCAAGGCTGCTTGTCTTGTTTTATACCAGTAAAGGAGAAAGTGCACGCTCCTGGAAGTACTGCAATACCAGGTCGATGCGTGGAGTGGACGGAGCAAGCCCCTATTCCATCTCCCTGTTCCAAAAATCAATTTAATATATGGTCCCCAGATAGGGAACGTATCAGATATTAAACTGATAAGAACAGATACTACACTTGATCTTAGCCAAAAGGCCGAAGCGATGCCACAAACTCCCCAGGCCAGCCAGCCCCACCGTCTTGCCCATGCGTCAGCTGCATGGTAAGCATCAACTTGGCAGGAGGAAGCAGCTGCCCTAAGACAAGCGCCGAGGCCGTGAACCCATGTGACATTCCACGGCCTCGTGACAAAAGCGGCCCACCTTGGAGCCAAGGCCTGATACAAAGCCCAAGGGTTGCCACAACGGCGAAAAACCCTCGGAGTTGTGCGGAAACGAGGTAGCCGATACAGCTGGGAGTGGGAGTGGGTGGGGGGGGGAGGGGACAGTCAGTTGGTCCCTTTGGGTGTTTGGCTCGTGGTGGGATTTGGGGAGGCGGGGTAGACCAGGCAAGGAAGAGGACGGCTTTAAACCACCATCTCCACCTCCATCCCGCCCTAGATGCCCACAAAACAAAGAAGGAGACGTCAGTGAAGAGCGGTGACGAGCTAGATATCCCTCGAGACACCACGTTCACAACTCTTCAGACACCACGTTCACACCTGTTGGAGATTGAAGATGAAAAGGAGAAGGCACATCCTGGCCCGCCTGTGTGAACAAGGCCTCGAACACAGGGCGCTGCAGCGACATCAGACAGCCTGCAGGACTGCTTCGTGGTTTCTGGGAGCTTAATAAGGCTTCCTGCTAGCGGTACAGGCTTGGTCGTCCGACACTACTTCACTCACCCCACAACAGCGGCCTTCTAATTCCGAGCCTCGCCTGACATCTGTTGGAATGCTGGAAGTACTACAAGCAATAGCGTCCTACAGGCACGCATGAACTTTTCTTAATTAAGTCAAATTAAACTAAATTAATTAATTAATTAATTAATTATTCAGTTAAATAATTAAATCAATCCTGCTCTGGCTAGAGCTTCTTTCCCTTCCCTCATAGTAGGCAATCCCCAGCCAAGGCTGCTTGTCTTGTTTTATACCAGTAAAGGAGAAAGTGCACGCTCCTGGAAGTACTGCAATACCAGGTCGATGCGTGGAGTGGACGGAGCAAGCCCCTATTCCATCTCCCTGTTCCAAAAATCAATTTAATATATGGTCCCCAGATAGGGACCGTATCAGACATTAAACTGATAAGAACAGATACTACACTTGATCTTAGCCAAAAGGCCGAAGCGATGCCACAAACTCCCCAGGCCAGCCAGCCCCACCGTCTTGCCCATGCGTCAGCTGCATGGTAAGCATCAACTTGGCAGGAGGAAGCAGCTGCCCTAAGACAAGCGCCGAGGCGTGAACCCATGTGACATTCCACGGCCTCGTGACAAAAGCGGCCCACCTTGGAGCCAAGGCCTGATACAAAGCCCAAGGGTTGCCACAACGGCGGAAAAACCCTCGGAGTTGTGCGGAAACGAGGTAGCCGATACAGCTGGGAGTGGGAGTGGGCGTGGGGGAGGGGGACAGTCAGTTGGTCCCTTTGGGTGTTTGGCGCTCGTGGTGGGATTTGGGGGAGGCGGGGTAGACCAGGCAAGGAAGAGGACGGCTTTAAACCACCATCTCCACCTCCATCCCGCCCTAGATGCCCACAAAACAAAGAAGGAAGCGTCAGTGAAGAGCGGTGACGAGCTAGATATCCCTCGAGACACCACGTTCACAACTCTTCAGACACCACGTTCACACCTGTTGGAGATTGAAGATGAAAAGGAGAAGGCACATCCTGGCCCGCCTGTGTGAACAAGGCCTCGAACACAGGGGCTGCAGCGACATCAGACAGCCTGCAGGACTGCTTCGTGGTTTCTGGGAGCTTAATAAGGCTTCCTGCTAGCGGTACAGGCTTGGTCGTCCGACACTACTTCACTCACCCCACAACAGCGGCCTTCTAATTCCGAGCCTCGCCTGACATCTGTTGGAATGCTGGAAGTACTACAAGCAATAGCGTCCTACAGGCACGCATGAACTTTTCTTAATTAAGTCAAATTAAACTAAATTAATTAATTAATTAATTAATTATTCAGTTAAATAATTAAATCAATCCTGCTCTGGCTAGAGCTTCTTTCCCTTCCCTCATAGTAGGCAATCCCCAGCCAAGGCTGCTTGTCTTGTTTTATACCAGTAAAGGAGAAAGTGCACCGCTCCTGGAAGTACTGCAATACCAGGTCGATGCGTGGAGTGGACGGAGCAAGCCCCTATTCCATCTCCCTGTTCCAAAAATCAATTTAATATATGGTCCCCAGATAGGGGACGTATCAGATATTAAACTGATAAGAACAGATACTACACTTGATCTTAGCCAAAAGGCCGAAGCGATGCCACAACCTCCCCAGGCCAGCCAGCCCCACCGTCTTGCCCATGCGTCAGCTGCATGGTAAGCATCAACTTGGCAGGAGGAAGCAGCTGCCCTAAGACAAGCGCCGAGACGTGAACCCATGTGACATTCCACGGCCTCGTGACAAAAGCGGCCCACCTTGGAGCCAAGGCCTGATACAAAGCCCAAGGGTTGCCACAACGGGAAAAACCCTCGGAGTTGTGCGGAAACGAGGTAGCCGATACAGCTGGGAGTGGGAGTGGGCGTGGGGGGAGGGGACAGTCAGTTGGTCCCTTTGGGTGTTTGGCTCGTGGTGGGATTTGGGGAGGCGGGGTAGACCAGGCAAGGAAGAGGACGGCTTTAAACCACCATCTCCACCTCCATCCCGCCCTAGATGCCCACAAAACAAAGAAGGAGACGTCAGTGAAGAGCGGTGACGAGCTAGATATCCCTCGAGACACCACGTTCACAACTCTTCAGACACCACGTTCACACCTGTTGGAGATTGAAGATGAAAAGGAGAAGGCACATCCTGGCCCGCCTGTGTGAACAAGGCCTCGAACACAGGGGGCGCTGCAGCGACATCAGACAGCCTGCAGGACTGCTTCGTGGTTTCTGGGAGCTTAATAAGGCTTCCTGCTAGCGGTACAGGCTTGGTCGTCCGACACTACTTCACTCACCCCACAACAGCGGCCTTCTAATTCCGAGCCTCGCCTGACATCTGTTGGAATGCTGGAAGTACTACAAGCAATAGCGTCCTACAGGCACGCATGAACTTTTCTTAATTAAGTCAAATTAAACTAAATTAATTAATTAATTAATTAATTATTCAGTTAAATAATTAAATCAATCCTGCTCTGGCTAGAGCTTCTTTCCCTTCCCTCATAGTAGGCAATCCCCAGCCAAGGCTGCTTGTCTTGTTTTATACCAGTAAAGGAGAAAGTGCACCGCTCCTGGAAGTACTGCAATACCAGGTCGATGCGTGGAGTGGACGGAGCAAGCCCCTATTCCATCTCCCTGTTCCAAAAATCAATTTAATATATGGTCCCCAGATAGGGACGTATCAGATATTAAACTGATAAGAACAGATACTACACTTGATCTTAGCCAAAAGGCCCTGCAGCGGTCAGGGTAGTCCACCTCTTCCCACCGCTGCATGAGCCAAAGCGCACTAACGGAGGGGCTACAACCCGGCCGCTCTGTTGCCTTGAAGTCTAAAAGCCCAAATTAAGTAATAATTTAATTTGCAAATAATAAATAATTGTTGGTTTTTCTTTATTAGCCCCGCTGGGTGTTGCTTTTTTGGGAGGGAATGCCAGGGTTCCAGTAAAAAGGGGGGTGTTGAACAACCACCATCCCCTGTTCCAAAAAAAATTAATGGTCTGAAGGGGGGGGTTAAAATTTAACGTAACAGAACAACTTTTTGCCAAAGGCCGGGGGGCAAAACCCGGGCCAGCCCCCCTTTCTTTCGTCAGCCAGGCATCAACACGGGAAAGCTGCCCGGGCCGGGGCGGAACCCATGTGCATTCCGGCCCGGGAAAGGGGCCCCAAGGCCATAACCCAAAGGGGTTCCGCAGTGGAAACCCCGGGTTGTGCGGAAGGATGAACATGGGGGGGGTGGGCGTGGGGAAAAGTCAATTGTTTGGTTTGGGTGTTGGGGGGATTTGGGGAGCGGGGCCGGAAGGGGGCAATTAACCACCCCACCCACCAATGCCCAAAAAAGAGGGGCCGTAAGAACACCCGGTATCCTCGAAACCCAAACCCCCAAAACCTTCCCACTTTGAATAAAAAAAGGACACCGGCTGGAACAAAACCCGAAAAGGGCACTTGGCAGCACGGAAATGCAGCCGGCCGGCTCTGCATCTTTCCCGGCGGGGGCCCGACTACCACTCACCCAAAAACGGCCCTAACCCAGAACCTCCCGAATTGTAAACGGAACAAACAAAATTAACCCAAATTTTAAAGGGAAAAACAATAATAATTAAATTTGGTTATTTTAAAAATTGCCGGGAGCAATTTTTCCCCCAAATGGCCTTTGCCCAAAGGGTGGGTGTTTTACCAATAAAATCACCCTAGTAAAAAAAAGATGGGGGCGGGAAAACATTTCAAAAATCTTTTAAATAAGTTTCCGGGAAAATAAACTGATAAGAAAATTTTAAATCTTTAAAACCAAAAGGGTGCAAAAACCGCCCCCCTTTTTTTAACTTCAAGGGTAAAAAATCAAAATTCTCCCAAAAGGCTTAATTTCCCATCTTCCAACTATTACCACATCAAGGTTTTGATAAACCCCTTTTAAAATCCAAAATTTTTTAATTAATTACATATTTAAAACTGGGGGGGTTCTTCTTCCAAGTGGGGATCAAGGTTTTGTAATTTTTAAAAGGGGGATTCGGAACCCCTAAGAGGGGGGCCAAAACCTTCACCGGGGCCATCATCCTATGGCCAGGGGGTGCAGCACATCAGACAGCCTGCAGGACTGCTCGTGGTTTCTGGGGCTTAATAGGCTTCCTGCTAGCGGTACAGGCTTGGTCGTCCGACACTACTTCACTCACCCCACAACAGCGGCCTTCTAATTCCGAGCCTCGCCTGACATCTGTTGGAATGCTGGAAGTACTACAAGCAATAGCGTCCTACAGGCACGCATGAACTTTTCTTAATTAAGTCAAATTAAACTAAATTAATTAATTAATTAATTAATTATTCAGTTAAATAATTAAATCAATCCTGCTCTGGCTAGAGCTTCTTTCCCTTCCCTCATAGTAGGCAATCCCCAGCCAAGGCTGCTTGTCTTGTTTTATACCAGTAAAGGAGAAAGTGCACCGCTCCTGGAAGTACTGCAATACCAGGTCGATCGTGGAGTGGACGGAGCAAGCCCTATTCCATCTCCTGTTCCAAAAATCAATTTAATATATGGTCCCCAGATGGGGACGTATCAGATATTAAACTGATAAGAACAGTTTTTTTTTTTTTGAAAAATATACTTTATTTACATATATGTTTGGGTAATATATAAAACACAGTCTAATAGTCTTACAATCTATACCAATCTACAATTCCAACAGAGATGACTGTATTCAGCTATAGACTGATACAGTCTTTCACTATACATTACCTACAACACCTTATTTACATATACAAGGGTGATTTGTATATAAAAATCACAATCTTTACAATCTTACATGCCATATTAAGTGTTTTGTCAATAACATTTGGTTATTTTCCATTACATTCAATAAGCGTTCCACATTCTGTTACTATTTACAAGTTATTGCAGTCTCGACTTGGTCCCCGTCCTGAAAGCTTGTCCTCAAAGAGGGGCTTTGCAAGGCTGCAGTAAACCAAAGGTTACATCAATAAACCTCTTGGAGGCGAGGTGGTCTTGCATATCCTCAGTTCTTCAAGGAGTCCATGATAGAATAGTCTTTGAGAAGGCTGCGGATGTATCTGCAGCAGTCCTGGATTGTCATCCTTTCCCTCCTGAGGACGAGGCGGTTCCTGGCGACCCATAGAGCGTCCTTCACAAGCACATGAGCGCCATGCCTCCTCGGTGGCTTCCAGTGAGTGGGTACCGGAAAAGTCCATAGAGCACGAATGGTGCGAAAGATTTCTCTGGGTACCGACTCTTCCAATTCCTCTTCCAGGGCGTCAAGAGTGACTGTGCCACTGGGCATTCCCAGAAGAGGTGCAGTGCGTCTTCTTCCGCTGGATGCACCACGGCAGTGTCTGTATCTGCACAGATTTCTGGCATGCATGAGCGCGAGAGGCAGTCCCCGCACAGCCATCCACGCCAGATCCCTGTGCCTGTTTGTCAGTTCTTTGGAGGCTATGTTCTCCCAGACCACCGTGGCTGTCGCTGATGGTAGGGTTCCGATAGGCTCCGTCGTGTCTTTGGCTCTGATGAGCTTGTAGATGGTTTCGGTTTCCACAGGTCGGTTTGACTCCTGAAGTCCGTGTTCCGTTACGAAGCGGACAACATCCGTGTAGAACCATGGAGTGTCCCAGTTGTAGGGTAGGAGCTGTCCCACTTGTCCCAGCCGAGTCTCTTCCAGACTGGCAGGAGGAAGAAGCGGGACATGGCGTTTCCGGACGATCCGCTGCTGTACTCCGTCAGTGTCCTGCGGATGCAGTTGCAGGCAAAGAAGGCCCTGAGCAGGGTGGGGATGTCGGGATGCCTTTCCCACCCTTTCGGGGTTCTTTGTACATGACTGCCGCTTGACTCTGTCCATCTTGGAGCCCCAGATGAAGTGAAAGACTGCCCTGGTGATGGCTCTGCAGACAGTGGCGAGGGTGGCCATGCCTGGGCCGGGTACTGCAGGACCGGGAGGATCTCATTCCGCAGCACCAGTGCTTTGCCTTCCACGGTGAGGTCCCTGAGGCTCCAGCAGCCCGATCTTCTGTCTGACTTTGGCCAGTCTCTCGCCCACGTCTTCAGGGCCGCTCCTCTCCCCGAACCAGCTGCCCAGGATCTTGATGGAGTCCGTCTGATGGTGAAGGGAGGGTGGCGAGGTTCAGTGCCATTCCCGAGGAGCATGCCTCGAAATTATTTTCAGTCCAGGTGGGACCGGGTCTGGGCGGGGTCTTGATCTGAAACAGCCGGTTGATCTGTACCAGGTTGTCCATGTCGTTGTGGGCAGGCTGGAAGTTTAGAGCTGCCGAGAAACAGCTCCTCTTCCATCTAGGTCTCCTCGTCTTCTTGCTGGACATTCAGATGGGGGCTCTGCTATCTTCTTCCTTCTCTGGGTCCTCCTCTGGGCTGTTTGGACTTCTCCTCTTCCTTATCCGATTCCCTGTAGGGCAGAGAGGAAATCCCCTCGAGGTTGAGGGTGGGTGGGGAGGGAGGTGGAGGTGAGAACTCTGAAGCAGCATGGGAGGGAGCTGCCTCCCGAGTAGTGGAAGGAGGGAGGGTGAGGGAGAGGTGGAGTTCTTTGTCTTTCCTCCTTTGTCCTTTACTCCTGATTGCCTGTACGCGCCGGTACTGCAAGAGGACTCAGTTTGGGCTTCCTTTGGCAGGCAGGTGGAGTTTCGGTCCTCCTCCGTGCAGACTGTTTGAGGTCTGGCGTGTAGGACTTCTGTCTCTGAGGGCAGTCTTTGTACACATGGCTGAGGTCTGTCACTTGGGGTTGCAGGTCTTTTTCCTGGGACAGTCTTTGCGTCTAGAGTAGCCAGTCACACGGCAGTTCCTGCAAGCGGCCTCCCTTGCATTCGCCATACGTGGCCCAGCCAGCTCGCATCTCCTGCAGGATTTTTGGCTGGTCAGGGGTGAGGTGGGATTGCCGCCCGAGTTTTCCCAAGGGAGAAGCTCTCGCGGTAGGTGCTGGGAACGTTTGGAAGGCGTTGTCCTTCCATAACCTGTGATGACCGACCACTTACCGTCAGAAGCCATTTCCATCCTGGATCTGGGTGGGTTTCCCTCACCACCGTGCAGGCGCTTCAGGAGCGTGGAATGTCGCTTGCCAGGCGTATGGGGATTCCTCATGGCAGTAAATCACTCGCCTCTCTCTGTATGGGGAATTCCTGGCGAGCAAAGGGAGTCAGGCGTGCATTTCTGGACCATTTCCCAGTAAGCGGCGCACGGAGCAGCAATGGAGGCAAGCGTAACATAGAAAGGGGCTGGGGCGGTATCATATGCTCAATGTCATGCGGAGAATCCTGCTCCATGACCATTTCTTCCCAAGGTCTCTGCACTCATTTCAGGATCCTTCCCTCCACCTCCTTGAGCCCAGCCTCAGCACTACGTCACAAGCACATCCCGGGGACAGGGCAGGGGGCCATCCTGGAACTTTGGGGCTGGAGTCAGGTGAGCTGCGGCCTGGGGCGTGGAAAGGAGGGCCAGAGGGGCTGATGCCAGGCACAGGAGTAGCTGCCTTCTCCTTTCCCAGCTTGGGAGGTCTTCCCTGCTTGAGGGCAGAAACAGAGGCGGAACAGAGCTGGCTTAGGAGCATCAGCAGAAACTGGGCGTCCATTCTTGAGTCTTTTAAGTAGTCTTTGCTTTCCAGATGGAGGTAGTCTGCAGATGAGAGATGAATCTTTCCTGGAGATATCAGCTCTCTCTTCACTTGAGTAGGTGACTATGCAGATGAATATATAAACGTTGCTAACTTTTCTGTTTTTCTTGGTTTCTGATAAGAACAGATACTACACTTGATCTTAGCCAAAAGGCCGAGAAGCGATGCCACAAACTCCCCAGGCCAGCCAGCCCCACCGCCTTGCCCATGCGTCAGCTGCATGGTAAGCATCAACTTGGCAGGAGGAAGCAGCTGCCCTAAGACAAGCGCCGAGGCGTGAACCCATGTGACATTCCACGGCCTCGTGACAAAGCGGCCCACCTTGGAGCCAAGGCCTGATACAAAGCCCAAGGGTTGCCACAACGGGGAAAAACCCTCGGAGTTGAGCGGAAACGAGGTAGCCGATACAGCTGGGAGTAGGGAGTGGGCGTGGGGAGGGAGGGACAGTCAGTTGGTCCCTTTGGGTGTTTGGCTCGTGGTGGGATTTGGGGAGGCGGGGTAGACCAGGCAAGGAAGAGGACGGCTTTAAACCACCATCTCCACCTCCATCCCCGCCCTAGATGCCCACAAAACAAAGAAGGAGGCGTCCAGTGAAGAGCGGTGACAGCTAGATATCCCTCGAGACACCACGTTCACAACTCTTCAGACACCACGCTCACACCTGTTGGAGATTGAAGATGAAAAGGAGAAGGCACATCCTGGCCCGCCTGTGTGAACAAGGCCTCGAACACAGGGGCTGCAGCGACATCAGACAGCCTGCAGGACTGCTTCGTGGTTTCTGGGAGCTTAATAAGGCTTCCTGCTAGCGGTACAGGCTTGGTCGTCCGACACTACTTCACTCACCCCACAACAGCGCCTTCTAATTCCGAGCCTCGCCTGACATCTGTTGGAATGCTGGAAGTACTACAAGCAATAGCGTCCTACAGGCACGCATGAACTTTTCTTAATTAAGTCAAATTAAACTAAATTAATTAATTAATTAATTAATTATTCAGTTAAATAATTAAATCAATCCTGCTCTGGCTAGAGCTTCTTTCCCTTCCCTCATAGTAGGCAATCCCCAGCCAAGGCTGCTTGTCTTGTTTTATACCAGTAAAGGAGAAAGTGCACCGCTCCTGGAAGTACTGCAATACCAGGTCGATGCGTGGAGTGGACGGAACAAGCACTATTCCATCTCCCTGTTCCAAAAATCAATTTAATATATGGTCCCCAGATAGGGACGTATCAGATATTAAACTGATAAGAACAGATACTACACTTGATCTTAGCCAAAAGGCCGAGAAGCGATGCCACAAACTCCCCAGGCCAGCCAGCCCCACCGTCTTGCCCATGCGCCAGCTGCATGGTAAGCATCAACTTGGCAGGAGGAAGCAGCTGCCCTAAGACAAGCGCCGAGGCGTGAACCCATGTGACATTCCACGGCCTGCGTGACAAAGCGGCCCACCTTGGAGCCAAGGCCTGATACAAAGCCCAAGGGTTGCCACAACGGCGGAAAAACCCTCGGAGTTGTGCGAGAAGCGAGGTAGCCGATACAGCTGGGAGTGGAGTGGGCGTGGGGGAGGGGGAGGGGGACAGTCAGTTGGTCCCTTTGGGTGTTTGGCGCTCGTGGTGGGATTTGGGGGAGGCGGGTAGACCAGGCAAGGAAGAGGACGGCTTTAAACCACCATCTCCACCTCCATCCCCGCCCCTAGATGCCCACAAAACAAAGAAGGAGACGTCAGTGAAGAGCGGTGACGAGCTAGATATCCCTCGAGACACCACGTTCACAACTCTTCAGACACCACGTTCACACCTGTTGGAGATTGAAGATGAAAAGGAGAAGGCACATCCTGGCCGCCTGTGTGAACAAGGCCTCGAACACAGGGCGCTGCAGCGACATCAGACAGCCTGCAGGACTGCTTCGTGGTTTCTGGGAGCTTAATAAGGCTTCCTGCTAGCGGTACAGGCTTGGGCGTCCGACACTACTTCACTCACCCCACAACAGCGGCCTTCTAATTCCGAGCCTCGCCTGACATCTGTTGGAATGCTGGAAGTACTACAAGCAATAGCGTCCTACAGGCACGCATGAACTTTTCTTAATTAAGTCAAATTAAACTAAATTAATTAATTAATTAATTAATTATTCAGTTAAATAATTAAATCAATCCTGCTCTGGCTAGAGCTTCTTTCCCTTCCCTCATAGTAGGCAATCCCCAGCCAAGGCTGCTTGTCTTGTTTTATACCAGTAAAGGAGAAAGTGCACCGCTCCTGGAAGTACTGCAATACCAGGTCGAGTGTGGAGTGGACGGAGCAAGCCCCTATTCCATCTCCCTGTTCCAAAAATCAATTTAATATATGGTCCCCAGATAGGGGACGTATCAGATATTAAACTGATAAGAACAGATACTACACTTGATCTTAGCCAAAAGGCCGAGAAGCGATGCCACAAACTCCCCAGGCCAGCCAGCCCCACCGTCTTGCCCATGCGTCAGCTGCATGGTAAGCATCAACTTGGCAGGAGGAAGCAGCTGCCCTAAGACAAGCGCCGAGACGTGAACCCATGTGACATTCCACGGCCTCGTGACAAAAGCGGCCCACCTTGGAGCCAAGGCCTGATACAAAGCCCAAGGGTTGCCACACGGCGGAAAAACCTCGGAGTTGTGCGAAACGAGGTAGCCGATACAGCTGGGAGTGGGAGTGGGCGTGAGGGGAGGGGACAGTCAGTTGGTCCCTTTGGGTGTTTGGCCGTGGTGGGATTTGGGGAGGCGGGGTAGACCAGGCAAGGAAGAGGACGGCTTTAAACCACCATCTCCACCTCCATCCCCGCCCCTAGATGCCCACAAAACAAAGAAGGAGACGTCAGTGAAGAGCGGTGACGAGCTAGATATCCCTCGAGACACCACGCTCACAACTCTTCAGACACCACGCTCACACCTGTTGGAGATTGAAGATGAAAAGGAGAAGGCACATCCTGGCCCGCCTGTGTGAACAAGGCCTCGAACACAGGGGCTGCAGCGACATCAGACAGCCTGCAGGACTGCTTCGTGGTTTCTGGGAGCTTAATAAGGCTTCCTGCTAGCGGTACAGGCTTGGTCGTCCGACACTACTTCACTCACCCCACAACAGCGCCTTCTAATTCCGAGCCTCGCCTGACATCTGTTGGAATGCTGGAAGTACTACAAGCAATAGCGTCCTACAGGCACGCATGAACTTTTCTTAATTAAGTCAAATTAAACTAAATTAATTAATTAATTAATTAATTATTCAGTTAAATAATTAAATCAATCCTGCTCTGGCTAGAGCTTCTTTCCCTTCCCTCATAGTAGGCAATCCCCAGCCAAGGCTGCTTGTCTTGTTTTATACCAGTAAAGGAGAAAGTGCACCGCTCCTGGAAGTACTGCAATACCAGGTCGACAAGTGGAGTGGACGGAGCAAGCCCCTATTCCATCTCCCTGTTCCAAAAATCAATTTAATATATGGTCCCCAGATAGGGGACGTATCAGATATTAAACTGATAAGAACAGATACTACACTTGATCTTAGCCAAAAGGCCGGTAGCGATGCCACAAACTCCCCAGGCCAGCCAGCCCCACCGTCTTGCCCATGCGCCAGCTGCATGGTAAGCATCAACTTGGCAGGAGGAAGCAGCTGCCCTAAGACAAGCGCCGAGAGCGTGAACCCATGTGACATTCCACGCGCCCTCGTGACAAAAGCGGCCCACCTGGGAGCCAAGGCCTGATACAAAGCCCAAGGGTTGCCACAACGGGCGGAAAAACCCCGGAGTTGTGCGGAAACGAGGTAGCCGATACAGCTGGGAGTGGGCGTGGGGGAGGGGGAGGGGGACAGTCAGTTGGTCCCTTTGGGTGTTTGGCGCTCGTGGTGGGATTTGGGGGAGGCGGGGTAGACCAGGCAAGGAAGAGGACGGCTTTAAACCACCATCTCCACCTCCATCCCCGCCCCTAGATGCCCACAAAACAAAGAAGGAGACGTCAGTGAAGAGCGGTGACGAGCTAGATATCCCTCGAGACACCACGTTCACAACTCTTCAGACACCACGTTCACACCTGTTGGAGATTGAAGATGAAAAGGAGAAGGCACATCCTGGCCCGCCTGTGTGAACAAGGCCTCGAACACAGGGGCTGCAGCGACATCAGACAGCCTGCAGGACTGCTTCGTGGTTTCTGGGAGCTTAATAAGGCTTCCTGCTAGCGGTACAGGCTTGGTCGTCCGACACTACTTCACTCACCCCACAACAACAGCCTTCTAATTCCGAGCCTCGCCTGACATCTGTTGGAATGCTGGAAGTACTACAAGCAATAGCGTCCTACAGGCACGCATGAACTTTTCTTAATTAAGTCAAATTAAACTAAATTAATTAATTAATTAATTAATTATTCAGTTAAATAATTAAATCAATCCTGCTCTGGCTAGAGCTTCTTTCCCTTCCCTCATAGTAGGCAATCCCCAGCCAAGGCTGCTTGTCTTGTTTTATACCAGTAAAGGAGAAAGTGCACCGCTCCTGGAAGTACTGCAATACCAGGTCGATGCGTGGAGTGGACGGAGCAAGCCCCTATTCCATCTCCCTGTTCCAAAAATCAATTTAATATATGGTCCCCAGATAGGGACGTATCAGATATTAAACTGATAAGAACAGATACTACACTTGATCTTAGCCAAAAGGCCGAGAAGCGATGCCACAAACTCCCCAGGCCAGCCAGCCCCACCGTCTTGCCCATGCGTCAGCTGCATGGTAAGCATCAACTTGGCAGGAGGAAGCAGCTGCCCTAAGACAAGCGCCGAGACCGTGAACCCATGTGACATTCCACGGCCTCGTGACAAAAGCGCCCACCTTGGAGCCAAGGCCTGATACAAAGCCCAAGGGTTGCCACAACGGCGAAAAACCTCGGAGTTGTGCGGAAACGAGGTAGCCGATACAGCTGGGAGTGGGAGTGGGCGTGGGGGAGGGGGACAGTCAGTTGGTCCCTTTGGGTGTTTGGCGCTCGTGGTGGGATTTGGGGGAGGCGGGGTAGACCAGGCAAGGAAGAGGACGGCTTTAAACCACCATCTCCACCTCCATCCCCGCCCCTAGATGCCCACAAAACAAAGAAGGAGACGTCAGTGAAGAGCGGTGACGAGCTAGATATCCCTCGAGACACCACGTTCACAACTCTTCAGACACCACGTTCACACCTGTTGGAGATTGAAGATGAAAAGGAGAAGGCACATCCTGGCCCGCCTGTGTGAACAAGGCCTCGAACACAGGGGGCGCTGCAGCGACATCAGACAGCCTGCAGGACTGCTTCGTGGTTTCTGGGAGCTTAATAAGGCTTCCTGCTAGCGGTACAGGCTTGGTCGTCCGACACTACTTCACTCACCCCACAACAGCGGCCTTCTAATTCCGAGCCTCGCCTGACATCTGTTGGAATGCTGGAAGTACTACAAGCAATAGCGTCCTACAGGCACGCATGAACTTTTCTTAATTAAGTCAAATTAAACTAAATTAATTAATTAATTAATTAATTATTCAGTTAAATAATTAAATCAATCCTGCTCTGGCTAGAGCTTCTTTCCCTTCCCTCATAGTAGGCAATCCCCAGCCAAGGCTGCTTGTCTTGTTTTATACCAGTAAAGGAGAAAGTGCACCGCTCCTGGAAGTACTGCAATACCAGGTCGATGCGTGGAGTGGACGGAGCAAGCCCCTATTCCATCTCCCTGTTCCAAAAATCAATTTAATATATGGTCCCCAGATAGGGGACGTATCAGATATTAAACTGATAAGAACAGATACTACACTTGATCTTAGCCAAAAGGCCGAAGCGATGCCACAAACTCCCCAGGCCAGCCAGCCCCACCGTCTTGCCCATGCGTCAGCTGCATGGTAAGCATCAACTTGGCAGGAGGAAGCAGCTGCCCTAAGACAAGCCAGAGGCGTGAACCCATGTGACATTCCACGGCCTCGTGACAAAGGCGGCCCACCTTGGAGCCAAGGCCTGATACAAAGCCCAAGGGTTGCCACAACGGCGGAAAAACCCTCGGAGTTGTGCGGAAACGAGGTAGCCGATACAGCTGGGAGTGGGAGTGGGGCGTGGGGGAGGGGGACAGTCAGTTGGTCCCTTTGGGTGTTTGGCGCTCGTGGTGGGATTTGGGGGAGGCGGGTAGACCAGGCAAGGAAGAGGACGGCTTTAAACCACCATCTCCACCTCCATCCCCGCCCTAGATGCCCACAAAACAAAGAAGGAGACGTCAGTGAAGAGCGGTGACGAGCTAGATATCCCTCGAGACACCACGTTCACAACTCTTCAGACACCACGCTCACACCTGTTGGAGATTGAAGATGAAAAGGAGAAGGCACATCCTGGCCCGCCTGTGTGAACAAGGCCTCGAACACAGGCGCTGCAGCGACATCAGACAGCCTGCAGGACTGCTTCGTGGTTTCTGGGAGCTTAATAAGGCTTCCTGCTAGCGGTACAGGCTTGGTCGTCCGACACTACTTCACTCACCCCACAACAGCGCCTTCTAATTCCGAGCCTCGCCTGACATCTGTTGGAATGCTGGAAGTACTACAAGCAATAGCGTCCTACAGGCACGCATGAACTTTTCTTAATTAAGTCAAATTAAACTAAATTAATTAATTAATTAATTAATTATTCAGTTAAATAATTAAATCAATCCTGCTCTGGCTAGAGCTTCTTTCCCTTCCCTCATAGTAGGCAATCCCCAGCCAAGGCTGCTTGTCTTGTTTTATACCAGTAAAGGAGAAAGTGCACGCTCCTGGAAGTACTGCAATACCAGGTCGATGTGGAGTGGACGGAGCAAGCCCCTATTCCATCTCCCTGTTCCAAAAATCAATTTAATATATGGTCCCCAGATAGGGACGTATCAGATATTAAACTGATAAGAACAGATACTACACTTGATCTTAGCCAAAAGGAGAAGCGATGCCACAAACTCCCCAGGCCAGCCAGCCCCACCGCCTTGCCCATGCGCCAGCTGCATGGTAAGCATCAACTTGGCAGGAGGAAGCAGCTGCCCTAAGACAAGCGCCGAGACGTGAACCCATGTGACATTCCACGGCCTGCGTGACAAAAGCGCCCACCTTGGAGCCAAGGCCTGATACAAAGCCCAAGGGTTGCCACAACGGCGGAAAACCCTCGGAGTTGTGCGAAACGAGGTAGCCGATACAGCTGGGAGTGGGAGTGGGGGGGAGGGGGGACAGTCAGTTGGTCCCTTTGGGTGTTTGGCTCGTGGTGGGATTTGGGGAGGCGGGGTAGACCAGGCAAGGAAGAGGACGGCTTTAAACCACCATCTCCACCTCCATCCCGCCCTAGATGCCCACAAAACAAAGAAGGAGACGTCAGTGAAGAGCGGTGACGAGCTAGATATCCCTCGAGACACCACGTTCACAACTCTTCAGACACCACGTTCACACCTGTTGGAGATTGAAGATGAAAAGGAGAAGGCACATCCTGGCCCGCCTGTGTGAACAAGGCCTCGAACACAGGGGGCGCTGCAGCGACATCAGACAGCCTGCAGGACTGCTTCGTGGTTTCTGGGAGCTTAATAAGGCTTCCTGCTAGCGGTACAGGCTTGGTCGTCCGACACTACTTCACTCACCCCACAACAGCGCCTTCTAATTCCGAGCCTCGCCTGACATCTGTTGGAATGCTGGAAGTACTACAAGCAATAGCGTCCTACAGGCACGCATGAACTTTTCTTAATTAAGTCAAATTAAACTAAATTAATTAATTAATTAATTAATTATTCAGTTAAATAATTAAATCAATCCTGCTCTGGCTAGAGCTTCTTTCCCTTCCCTCATAGTAGGCAATCCCCAGCCAAGGCTGCTTGTCTTGTTTTATACCAGTAAAGGAGAAAGTGCACCGCTCCTGGAAGTACTGCAATACCAGGTCGATGCGTGGAGTGGACGGAGCAAGCCCCTATTCCATCTCCCTGTTCCAAAA
This sequence comes from Polypterus senegalus, assembly GCF_016835505.1. Taxonomy (NCBI): domain Eukaryota; kingdom Metazoa; phylum Chordata; class Cladistia; order Polypteriformes; family Polypteridae; genus Polypterus; species Polypterus senegalus. The sequence continues at coordinate 61,281 of NW_024377755.1, forward strand.
ATCAATTTAATATATGGTCCCCAGATAGGGGACGTATCAGATATTAAACTGATAAGAACAGATACTACACTTGATCTTAGCCAAAAGGCCGGCGATGCCACAAACTCCCCAGGCCAGCCAGCCCCACCGTCTTGCCCATGCCAGCTGCATGGTAAGCATCAACTTGGCAGGAGGAAGCAGCTGCCCTAAGACAAGCGCCGAGCGTGAACCCATGTGACATTCCACGGCCTCGTGACAAAAGCGCCCACCTTGGAGCCAAGGCCTGATACAAAGCCCAAGGGTTGCCACAGCGGCGGAAAACCCTCGGAGTTGTGCGGAAAGCGAGGTAGCCGATACAGCTGGGAGTGGGAGTGGGCGTGGGGGAGGGGGAGGGGGACAGTCAGTTGGTCCCTTTGGGTGTTTGGCGGCGTGGTGGGATTTGGGGAGGCGGGTAGACCAGGCAAGGAAGAGGACGGCTTTAAACCACCATCTCCACCTCCATCCCGCCCCTAGATGCCCACAAAACAAAGAAGGAGACGTCAGTGAAGAGCGGTGCGAGCTAGATATCCCTCGAGACACCACGCTCACAACTCTTCAGACACCACGCTCACACCTGTTGGAGATTGAAGATGAAAAGGAGAAGGCACATCCTGGCCCGCCTGTGTGAACAAGGCCTCGAACACAGGGGGCGCTGCAGCGACATCAGACAGCCTGCAGGACTGCTTCGTGGTTTCTGGGAGCTTAATAAGGCTTCCTGCTAGCGGTACAGGCTTGGTCGTCCGACACTACTTCACTCACCCCACAACAGCGGCCTTCTAATTCGAGCCTCGCCTGACATCTGTTGGAATGCTGGAAGTACTACAAGCAATAGCGTCCTACAGGCACGCATGAACTTTTCTTAATTAAGTCAAATTAAACTAAATTAATTAATTAATTAATTAATTATTCAGTTAAATAATTAAATCAATCCTGCTCTGGCTAGAGCTTCTTTCCCTTCCCTCATAGTAGGCAATCCCCAGCCAAGGCTGCTTGTCTTGTTTTATACCAGTAAAGGAGAAAGTGCACCGCTCCTGGAAGTACTGCAATACCAGGTCGATCAAGGAGTGGACGGAGCAAGCCCCTATTCCATCTCCCTGTTCCAAAAATCAATTTAATATATGGTCCCCAGATAGGGGACGTATCAGATATTAAACTGATAAGAACAGATACTACACTTGATCTTAGCCAAAAGGCCGAAGCGATGCCACAAACTCCCCAGGCCAGCCAGCCCACCGTCTTGCCCATGCGCCAGCTGCATGGTAAGCATCAACTTGGCAGGAGGAAGCAGCTGCCCTAAGACAAGCGCCGAGCCGTGAACCCATGTGACATTCCACGGCCTCGCGTGACAAAAGCGGCCCACCTTGGAGCCAAGGCCTGATACAAAGCCCAAGGGTTGCCACAACGGAAAAACCCTGGAGTTGTGCGGAAACGAGGTAGCCGATACAGCTGGGAGTGGGAGTGGGCGTGGGGGAGGGGGAGGGGGACAGTCAGTTGGTCCCTTTGGGTGTTTGGCGCTCGTGGTGGGATTTGGGGGAGGCGGGGTAGACCAGGCAAGGAAGAGGACGGCTTTAAACCACCATCTCCACCTCCATCCCGCCCCTAGATGCCCACAAAACAAAGAAGGAGACGTCAGTGAAGAGCGGTGACGAGCTAGATATCCCTCGAGACACCACGTTCACAACTCTTCAGACACCACGCTCACACCTGTTGGAGATTGAAGATGAAAAGGAGAAGGCACATCCTGGCCCGCCTGTGTGAACAAGGCCTCGAACACAGGGGCGCTGCAGCGCACATCAGACAGCCTGCAGGACTGCTTCGTGGTTTCTGGGAGCTTAATAAGGCTTCCTGCTAGCGGTACAGGCTTGGTCGTCCGACACTACTTCACTCACCCCACAACAGCGGCCTTCTAATTCCGAGCCTCGCCTGACATCTGTTGGAATGCTGGAAGTACTACAAGCAATAGCGTCCTACAGGCACGCATGAACTTTTCTTAATTAAGTCAAATTAAACTAAATTAATTAATTAATTAATTAATTATTCAGTTAAATAATTAAATCAATCCTGCTCTGGCTAGAGCTTCTTTCCCTTCCCACATAGTAGGCAATCCCAGCCAAGGCTGCTTGTCTTGTTTTATACCAGTAAAGGAGAAAGTGCACCGCTCCTGGAAGTACTGCAATACCAGGTCGATGCGTGGAGTGGAGCAGCAAGCCCTATTCCATCTCCCTGTTCCAAAAATCAATTTAATATATGGTCCCCAGATAGGGGACGTATCAGATATTAAACTGATAAGAACAGATACTACACTTGATCTTAGCCAAAAGGCCGGAGATGCCACAAACTCCCCAGGCCAGCCAGCCCACCGCCTTGCCCATGCGCCAGCTGCATGGTAAGCATCAACTTGGCAGGAGGAAGCAGCTGCCCTAAGACAAGCCCGAGGCGTGAACCCATGTGACATTCCACGGCCTCGTGACAAAGCGCCCACCTTGGAGCCAAGGCCTGATACAAAGCCCAAGGGTTGCCACAACGGAAAACCCTCGGAGTTGTGCGGAAACGAGGTAGCCGATACAGCTGGGAGTGGGAGTGGGCGGGGGAGGGAGAGGGGACAGTCAGTTGGTCCCTTTGGGTGTTTGGCTCGTGGTGGGATTTGGGGAGGCGGGGTAGACCAGGCAAGGAAGAGGACGGCTTTAAACCACCATCTCCACCTCCATCCCGCCCTAGATGCCCACAAAACAAAGAAGGAGAGCGTCAGTGAAGAGCGGTGACGAGCTAGATATCCCTCGAGACACCACGTTCACAACTCTTCAGACACCACGTTCACACCTGTTGGAGATTGAAGATGAAAAGGAGAAGGCACATCCTGGCCCGCCTGTGTGAACAAGGCCTCGAACACAGGGGGCGCTGCAGCTACATCAGACAGCCTGCAGGACTGCTTCGTGGTTTCTGGGAGCTTAATAAGGCTTCCTGCTAGCGGTACAGGCTTGGTCGTCCGACACTACTTCACTCACCCCACAACAGCGCCTTCTAATTCCGAGCCTGCAGCCTGACATCTGTTGGAATGCTGGAGTACTACAAGCAATAGCGTCCTACAGGCACGCATGAACTTTTCTTAATTAAGTCAAATTAAACTAAATTAATTAATTAATTAATTATTCAGTTAAATAATTAAATCAATCCTGCTCTGGCTAGAGCTTCTTTCCCTTCCCTCATAGTAGGCAATCCCCAGCCAAGGCTGCTTGTCTTGTTTTATACCAGTAAAGGAGAAAGTGCACGCTCCTGGAAGTACTGCAATACCAGGTCGATGCGTGGAGAGGACGGAGCAAGCCCCTAATCCATCTCCCTGTTCCAAAAATCAATTTAATATATGGTCCCCAGATAGGGGCGATCAGATATTAAACTGATAAGAACAGATACTACACTTGATCTTAGCCAAAAGGCGAGCGTGCCACAAACTCCCCAGGCCAGCCAGCCCCACCGCTCTTGCCCATGCGTCAGCTGCATGGTAAGCATCAACTTGGCAGGAGGAAGCAGCTGCCCTAAGACAAGCTCCGAGTCGTGAACCCATGTGACATTCCACGGCCTCGTGACAAAAGCGGCCCACCTTGGAGCCAAGGCCTGATACAAAGCCCAAGGGTTGCCACACGCGGAAAACCCTCGGAGTTGTGCGGAAACGAGGTAGCCGATACAGCTGGGAGTGGGAGGGCGTGGGGAGGGAGGGGACAGTCAGTTGGTCCCTTTGGGTGTTTGGCTCGTGGTGGGATTTGGGGAGGCGGGTAGACCAGGCAAGGAAGAGGGACGGCTTTAAACCACCATCTCCACCTCCATCCCGCCCCTAGATGCCCACAAAACAAAGAAGGAGACGTCAGTGAAGAGCGTGACGAGCTAGATATCCCTCGAGACACCACGCTCACAACTCTTCAGACACCACGTTCACACCTGTTGGAGATTGAAGATGAAAAGGAGAAGGCACATCCTGGCCCGCCTGTGTGAACAAGGCCTCGAACACAGGGCGCTGCAGCGACATCAGACAGCCTGCAGGACTGCTTCGTGGTTTCTGGGGCTTAATAAGGCTTCCTGCTAGCGGTACAGGCTTGGTCGTCCGACACTACTTCACTCACCCCACAACAGCGGCCTTCTAATTCCGAGCCTCGCCTGACATCTGTTGGAATGCTGGAAGTACTACAAGCAATAGCGTCCTACAGGCACGCATGAACTTTTCTTAATTAAGTCAAATTAAACTAAATTAATTAATTAATTAATTAATTATTCAGTTAAATAATTAAATCAATCCTGCTCTGGCTAGAGCTTCTTTCCCTTCCCTCATAGTAGGCAATCCCCAGCCAAGGCTGCTTGTCTTGTTTTATACCAGTAAAGGAGAAAGTGCACCGCTCCTGGAAGTACTGCAATACCAGGTCGATCGTGGAGTGGACGGAGCAAGCCCCTATTCCATCTCCCTGTTCCAAAAATCAATTTAATATATGGTCCCCAGATAGGGGACGTATCAGATATTAAACTGATAAGAACAGATACTACACTTGATCTTAGCCAAAAGGCAAGAAGCGATGCCACAAACTCCCCAGGCCAGCCAGCCCCACCGTCTTGCCCATGCGTCAGCTGCATGGTAAGCATCAACTTGGCAGGAGGAAGCAGCTGCCCTAAGACAAGCGCCGAGCGTGAACCCATGTGACATTCCACGGCCTGCGTGACAAAGCGCCCACCTTGGAGCCAAGGCCTGATACAAAGCAGGGTTGCCACAGCGGAAAACCCTCGGAGTTGTGCGGAAACGAGGTAGCCGATACAGCTGGGAGTGGGAGTGGCGTGGGGAGGGGAGGGGACAGTCAGTTGGTCCCTTTGGGTGTTTGGCTCGTGGTGGGATTTGGGGAGGCGGGGTAGACCAGGCAAGGAAGAGGACGGCTTTAAACCACCATCTCCACCTCCATCCCCCCTAGATGCCCACAAAACAAAGAAGGAGACGCCAGTGAAGAGCGGTGACGAGCTAGATATCCCTCGAGACACCACGCTCACAACTCTTCAGACACCACGCTTCACACCTGTTGGAGATTGAAGATGAAAAGGAGAAGGCACATCCTGGCCCGCCTGTGTGAACAAGGCCTCGAACACAGGGGCGCTGCAGCGCATCAGACAGCCTGCAGGACTGCTTCGTGGTTTCTGGGAGCTTAATAAGGCTTCCTGCTAGCGGTACAGGCTTGGTCGTCCGACACTACTTCACTCACCCCACAACAGCGGCCTTCTAATTCCGAGCCTCGCCTGACATCTGTTGGAATGCTGGAAGTACTACAAGCAATAGCGTCCTACAGGCACGCATGAACTTTTCTTAATTAAGTCAAATTAAACTAAAAATTAATTAATTAATTAATTATTCAGTTAAATAATTAAATCAATCCTGCTCTGGCTAGAGCTTCTTTCCCTTCCCTCATAGTAGGCAATCCCCAGCCAAGGCTGCTTGTCTTGTTTTATACCAGTAAAGGAGAAAGTGCACGCTCCTGGAAGTACTGCAATACCAGGTCGATGCGTGGAGTGGACGGAGCAAGCCCTATTCCATCTCCCTGTTCCAAAAATCAATTTAATATATGGTCCCCAGATAGGGGACGTATCAGATATTAAACTGATAAGAACAGATACTACACTTGATCTTAGCCAAAAGGCGAGTAGCGATGCCACAAACTCCCCAGGCCAGCCAGCCCCACCGTCTTGCCCATGCGCCAGCTGCATGGTAAGCATCAACTTGGCAGGAGGAAGCAGCTGCCCTAAGACAAGCGCCGAGACGTGAACCCATGTGACATTCCACGGCCTCGTGACAAAAGCGGCCCACCTTGGAGCCAAGGCCTGATACAAAGCCCAAGGGTTGCCACAACGGCGGAAAAACCCTCGGAGTTGTCGCGGAAACGAGGTAGCCGATACAGCTGGGAGTGGGAGTGGGCGTGGGAGAGGGAGGGGACAGTCAGTTGGTCCCTTTGGGTGTTTGGCTCGTGGTGGGATTTGGGGAGGCGGGTAGACCAGGCAAGGAAGAGGACGGCTTTAAACACCATCTCCACCTCCATCCCGCCCCTAGATGCCCACAAAACAAAGAAGGAGACGACAGTGAAGAGCGGTGACGAGCTAGATATCCCTCGAGACACCACGTTCACAACTCTTCAGACACCACGTTCACACCTGTTGGAGATTGAAGATGAAAAGGAGAAGGCACATCCTGGCCCGCCTGTGTGAACAAGGCCTCGAACACAGGGGGCGCTGCAGCACATCAGACAGCCTGCAGGACTGCTTCGTGGTTTCTGGGAGCTTAATAAGGCTTCCTGCTAGTACAGGCTTGGTCGTCGACACTACTTCACTCACCCCACAACAGCGGCCTTCTAATTCGAGCCTCGCCTGACATCTGTTGGAATGCTGGAAGTACTACAAGCAATAGCGTCCTACAGGCACGCATGAACTTTTCTTAATTAAGTCAAATTAAACTAAATTAATTAATTAATTAATTAATTATTCAGTTAAATAATTAAATCAATCCTGCTCTGGCTAGAGCTTCTTTCCCTTCCCTCATAGTAGGCAATCCCCAGCCAAGGCTGCTTGTCTTGTTTTATACCAGTAAAGGAGAAAGTGCACGCTCCTGGAAGTACTGCAATACCAGGTCGATCGTGGAGTGGGGAGCAAGCCCTATTCCATCTCCCTGTTCCAAAAATCAATTTAATATATGGTCCCCAGATAGGGACGTATCAGATATTAAACTGATAAGAACAGATACTACACTTGATCTTAGCCAAAAGGCCGAGCGATGCCACAAACTCCCCAGGCCAGCCAGCCCCACCGCTCTTGCCCATCGCCAGCTGCATGGTAAGCATCAACTTGGCAGGAGGAAGCAGCTGCCCTAAGACAAGCCGAGGCGTGAACCCATGTGACATTCCACGGCCTGCGGACAAAAGCGCCCACCTTGGAGCCAAGGCCTGATACAAAGCCCAAGGGTTGCCACAACAGCGGAAAAACCCTCGGAGTTGTGCGGAAACGAGGTAGCGATACAGCTGGGAGTGGGAGGGCGTGGGGGAGGGGACAGTCAGTTGGTCCCTTTGGGTGTTTGGCTCGTGGTGGGATTTGGGGAGGCGGGGTAGACCAGGCAAGGAAGAGGACGGCTTTAAACCACCATCTCCACCTCCATCCCGCCCCTAGATGCCCACAAAACAAAGAAGGAGACGCCAGTGAAGAGCGGTGACGAGCTAGATATCCCTCGAGACACCACGCTCACAACTCTTCAGACACCACGTTCACACCTGTTGGAGATTGAAGATGAAAAGGAGAAGGCACATCCTGGCCCGCCTGTGTGAACAAGGCCTCGAACACAGGGGGCGCTGCAGCACATCAGACAGCCTGCAGGACTGCTTCGTGGTTTCTGGGAGCTTAATAAGGCTTCCTGCTAGCGGTACAGGCTTGGTCGTCCGACACTACTTCACTCACCCCACAACAGCTGCCTTCTAATTCGAGCCTCGCCTGACATCTGTTGGAATGCTGGAAGTACTACAAGCAATAGCGTCCTACAGGCACGCATGAACTTTTCTTAATTAAGTCAAATTAAACTAAATTAATTAATTAATTAATTATTCAGTTAAATAATTAAATCAATCCTGCTCTGGCTAGAGCTTCTTTCCCTTCCCTCATAGTAGGCAATCCCCAGCCAAGGCTGCTTGTCTTGTTTTATACCAGTAAAGGAGAAAGTGCACCGCTCCTGGAAGTACTGCAATACCAGGTCGACATGCGGAGTGGACGGAGCAAGCCCCTATTCCATCTCCCTGTTCCAAAAATCAATTTAATATATGGTCCCCAGATAGGGGCGTATCAGATATTAAACTGATAAGAACAGATACTACACTTGATCTTAGCCAAAAGGCCGAGAAGCGATGCCACAAACTCCCCAGGCCAGCCAGCCCCACCGTCTTGCCCATGCGTCAGCTGCATGGTAAGCATCAACTTGGCAGGAGGAAGCAGCTGCCCTAAGACAAGCGCCGAGACGTGAACCCATGTGACATTCCACGGCCTCCGTGACAAAGCGCCCACCTTGGAGCCAAGGCCTGATACAAAGCCCAAGGGTTGCCACAACGGGCGGAAAAACCCTCGGAGTTGTGCGGAAACGAGGTAGCCGATACAGCTGGGAGTGGGAGTGGGCGGGGGGGAGGGGAGGGGGACAGTCAGTTGGGCCCTTTGGGTGGTTGGCGCTCGTGGTGGGATTTGGGGAGGCGGGGTAGACCAGGCAAGGAGAGAGGACGGCTTTAAACCACCATCTCCACCTCCATCCCGCCCTAGATGCCCACAAAACAAAGAAGGAGACGTCAGTGAAGAGCGGTGACGAGCTAGATATCCCTCGAGACACCACGCTCACAACTCTTCAGACACCACGCTCACACCTGTTGGAGATTGAAGATGAAAAGGAGAAGGCACATCCTGGCCGCCTGTGTGAACAAGGCCTCGAACACAGGCTGCAGCAGCATCAGACAGCCTGCAGGACTGCTTCGTGGTTTCTGGGAGCTTAATAAGGCTTCCTGCTAGGTACAGGCTTGGTCGTCCGACACTACTTCACTCACCCCACAACAGCGCCTTCTAATTCGAGCCTCGCCTGACATCTGTTGGAATGCTGGAAGTACTACAAGCAATAGCGTCCTACAGGCACGCATGAACTTTTCTTAATTAAGTCAAATTAAACTAAATTAATTAATTAATTAATTAATTATTCAGTTAAATAATTAAATCAATCCTGCTCTGGCTAGAGCTTCTTTCCCTTCCCTCATAGTAGGCAATCCCCAGCCAAGGCTGCTTGTCTTGTTTTATACCAGTAAAGGAGAAAGTGCACCGCTCCTGGAAGTACTGCAATACCAGGTCGATGCGTGGAGTGGACGGAGCAAGCCCCTATTCCATCTCCCTGTTCCAAAAATCAATTTAATATATGGTCCCCAGATAGGGACGTATCAGATATTAAACTGATAAGAACAGATACTACACTTGATCTTAGCCAAAAGGCCGAAGCGATGCCACAAACTCCCCAGGCCAGCCAGCCCCACCGTCTTGCCCATGCGCCAGCTGCATGGTAAGCATCAACTTGGCAGGAGGAAGCAGCTGCCCTAAGACAAGCGCAGAGGCGTGAACCCATGTGACATTCCACGGCCTGCGTGACAAAGCGGCCCACCTTGGAGCCAAGGCCTGATACAAAGCCCAAGGGTTGCCACAAGCGCGAAAAACCCCTGAGTTGTCTGCGGAAACGAGGTAGCCGATACAGCTGGGAGTGGGAGTGCGCGGGGAGGGGAGGGACAGTCAGTTGGTCCCTTTGGGTGTTTGGCGCTCGTGGTGGGATTTGGGGGAGGCGGGGGTAGACCAGGCAAGGAAGAGGACGGGCTTTAAACCACCATCTCCACCTCCATCCGCCCTAGATGCCCACAAAACAAAGAAGGAGACGCCAGTGAAGAGCGTGACGAGCTAGATATCCCTCGAGACACCACGTTCACAACTCTTCAGACACCACGTTCACACCTGTTGGAGATTGAAGATGAAAAGGAGAAGGCACATCCTGGCCCGCCTGTGTGAACAAGGCCTCGAACACAGGGCGCTGCAGCGACATCAGACAGCCTGCAGGACTGCTTCGTGGTTTCTGGGAGCTTAATAAGGCTTCCTGCTAGCGGTACAGGCTTGGTCGTCCGACACTACTTCACTCACCCCACAACAGCGGCCTTCTAATTCCGAGCCTCGCCTGACATCTGTTGGAATGCTGGAAGTACTACAAGCAATAGCGTCCTACAGGCACGCATGAACTTTTCTTAATTAAGTCAAATTAAACTAAATTAATTAATTAATTAATTAATTATTCAGTTAAATAATTAAATCAATCCTGCTCTGGCTAGAGCTTCTTTCCCTTCCCTCATAGTAGGCAATCCCCAGCCAAGGCTGCTTGTCTTGTTTTATACCAGTAAAGGAGAAAGTGCACCGCTCCTGGAAGTACTGCAATACCAGGTCGATGCGTGGAGTGGACGGAGCAAGCCCCTATTCCATCTCCCTGTTCCAAAAATCAATTTAATATATGGTCCCCAGATAGGGACGTATCAGATATTAAACTGATAAGAACAGATACTACACTTGATCTTAGCCAAAAGGCCGAAGAAGATGCCACAAACTCCCCAGGCCAGCCAGCCCCACCGCCTTGCCCATGCGCCAGCTGCATGGTAAGCATCAACTTGGCAGGAGGAAGCAGCTGCCCTAAGACAAGCCGAGCGTGAACCCATGTGACATTCCACGGCCTCGGACAAAGCGGCCCACCTTGGAGCCAAGGCCTGATACAAAGCCCAAGGGTTGCCACAACGGCGGAAAAACCCTCGGAGTTGTGCGAAACGAGGTAGCCGATACAGCTGGGAGTGGGAGTGGGGGGGGGGGAGGGGACAGTCAGTTGGTCCCTTTGGGTGTTTGGGCCGTGGTGGGATTTGGGGAGGCGGGTAGACCAGGCAAGGAAGAGGACGGCTTTAAACCACCATCTCCACCTCCATCCCCCCCTAGATGCCCACAAAACAAAGAAAGGAGACGCCAGTGAAGAGCGTGACGAGCTAGATATCCCTCGAGACACCACGTTCACAACTCTTCAGACACCACGCTCACACCTGTTGGAGATTGAAGATGAAAAGGAGAAGGCACATCCTGGCCCGCCTGTGTGAACAAGGCCTCGAACACAGGGGCGCTGCAGCACATCAGACAGCCTGCAGGACTGCTTCGTGGTTTCTGGGAGCTTAATAAGGCTTCCTGCTAGCGGTACAGGCTTGGTCGTCCGACACTACTTCACTCACCCCACAACAGCGCCTTCTAATTCCGAGCCTGCGCCTGACATCTGTTGGAATGCTGGAAGTACTACAAGCAATAGCGCCCCTACAGGCACGCATGAACTTTTCTTAATTAAGTCAAATTAAACTAAATTAATTAATTAATTAATTAATTATTCAGTTAAATAATTAAATCAATCCTGCTCTGGCTAGAGCTTCTTTCCCTTCCCTCATAGTAGGCAATCCCCAGCCAAGGCTGCTTGTCTTGTTTTATACCAGTAAAGGAGAAAGTGCACCGCTCCTGGAAGTACTGCAATACCAGGTCGATCGTGGAGTGGACGGAGCAAGCCCCTATTCCATCTCCCTGTTCCAAAAATCAATTTAATATATGGTCCCCAGATAGGGACGTATCAGATATTAAACTGATAAGAACAGATACTACACTTGATCTTAGCCAAAAGGCGGCGATGCCACAAACTCCCCAGGCCAGCCAGCCCCACCGTCTTGCCCATGCCAGCTGCATGGTAAGCATCAACTTGGCAGGAGGAAGCAGCTGCCCTAAGACAAGCGACGAGGCGTGAACCCATGTGACATTCCACGGCCTCGTGACAAAAGCGGCCCCCTTGGAGCCAAGGCCTGATACAAAGCCCAAGGGTTGCCACAACGGGCGAAAAACCCTCGGAGTTGTCGCGGAAACGAGGTAGCCGATACAGCTGGGAGTGGGAGTGGGCGGGGGAGGGGACAGTCAGTTGGTCCCTTTGGGTGTTTGGCTCGTGGTGGGATTTGGGGAGGCGGGGTAGACCAGGCAAGGAAGAGGACGGCTTTAAACCACCATCTCCACCTCCATCCCCGCCCCTAGATGCCCACAAAACAAAGAAGGAGGCGATCAGTGAAGAGCGTGGCGAGCTAGATATCCCTCGAGACACCACGTTCACAACTCTTCAGACACCACGCTCACACCTGTTGGAGATTGAAGATGAAAAGGAGAAGGCACATCCTGGCCGCCTGTGTGAACAAGGCCTCGAACACAGGGCGCTGCAGCGACATCAGACAGCCTGCAGGACTGCTTCGTGGTTTCTGGGAGCTTAATAAGGCTTCCTGCTAGCGGTACAGGCTTGGTCGTCCGACACTACTTCACTCACCCCACAACAGCGCCTTCTAATTCCGAGCCTCGCCTGACATCTGTTGGAATGCTGGAAGTACTACAAGCAATAGCGTCCTACAGGCAGAACTTTTCTTAATTAAGTCAAATTAAACTAAATTAATTAATTAATTAATTAATTATTCAGTTAAATAATTAAATCAATCCTGCTCTGGCTAGAGCTTCTTTCCCTTCCCTCATAGTAGGCAATCTCCCAGCCAAGGCTGCTTGTCTTGTTTTATACCAGTAAAGGAGAAAGTGCACCGCTCCTGGAAGTACTGCAATACCAGGTCGAGCAGTGGGAGTGGACGGAGCAAGCCCCTATTCCATCTCCCTGTTCCAAAAATCAATTTAATATATGGTCCCCAGATAGGGACGTATCAGATATTAAACTGATAAGAACAGATACTACACTTGATCTTAGCCAAAAGGCCGGAAGATGCCACAAACTCCCCAGGCCAGCCAGCCCCACCGTCTTGCCCATGCGCCAGCTGCATGGTAAGCATCAACTTGGCAGGAGGAAGCAGCTGCCCTAAGACAAGCGCGAGACGTGAACCCATGTGACATTCCACGGCCTCGTGACAAAGCGCCCACCTTGGAGCCAAGGCCTGATACAAAGCCCAAGGGTTGCCACAACGGGAAAACCCTCGGAGTTGTGCGCGAGGAGGTAGCCGATACAGCTGGGAGTGGGAGGGGCGTGGGGGAGGGGACAGTCAGTTGGTCCCTTTGGGTGTTTGGCCGTGGTGGGATTTGGGGAGGCGGGTAGACCAGGCAAGGAAGAGGACGGCTTTAAACCACCATCTCCACCTCCATCCCGCCCTAGATGCCCACAAAACAAAGAAGGAGACGTCAGTGAAGAGCGTGACGAGCTAGATATCCCTCGAGACACCACGCTCACAACTCTTCAGACACCACGCTCACACCTGTTGGAGATTGAAGATGAAAAGGAGAAGGCACATCCTGGCCCGCCTGTGTGAACAAGGCCTCGAACACAGGGGAAGCTGCAGCACATCAGACAGCCTGCAGGACTGCTTCGTGGTTTCTGGGAGCTTAATAAGGCTTCCTGCTAGCGGTACAGGCTTGGTCGTCCGACACTACTTCACTCACCCCACAACAGCGCCTTCTAATTCCGAGCCTCGCCTGACATCTGTTGGAATGCTGGAAGTACTACAAGCAATAGCGTCCTACAGGCACGCATGAACTTTTCTTAATTAAGTCAAATTAAACTAAATTAATTAATTAATTAATTAATTATTCAGTTAAATAATTAAATCAATCCTGCTCTGGCTAGAGCTTCTTTCCCTTCCCTCATAGTAGGCAATCCCCAGCCAAGGCTGCTTGTCTTGTTTTATACCAGTAAAGGAGAAAGTGCACCGCTCCTGGAAGTACTGCAATACCAGGTCGATGCGTGGAGTGGACGGAGCAAGCCCCTATTCCATCTCCCTGTTCCAAAAATCAATTTAATATATGGTCCCCAGATAGGGACGTATCAGATATTAAACTGATAAGAACAGATACTACACTTGATCTTAGCCAAAAGGCCGAGAAGCGATGCCACAAACTCCCCAGGCCAGCCAGCCCCACCCGTCTTGCCCATGCGCCAGCTGCATGGTAAGCATCAACTTGGCAGGAGGAAGCAGCTGCCCTAAGACAAGCGCGCCGAGGCGTGAACCCATGTGACATTCCACGGCCTCGGACAAAGCGGCCCACCTTGGAGCCAAGGCCTGATACAAAAGCCAAGGGTTGCCACAACGGCGGAAAACCCTCGGAGTTGTGCGGAAACGAGGTAGCCGATACAGCTGGGAGTGGGAGTGGTGGGGGGGAGGGACAGTCAGTTGGTCCCTTTGGGTGTTTGCGCCGTGGTGGGATTTGGGGAGGCGGGGTAGACCAGGCAAGGAAGAGGACGGCTTTAAACCACCATCTCCACCTCCATCCCGCCCTAGATGCCCACAAAACAAAGAAGGAGACGTCAGTGAAGATCGCGTGCGAGCTAGATATCCCTCGAGACACCACGTTCACAACTCTTCAGACACCACGTTCACACCTGTTGGAGATTGAAGATGAAAAGGAGAAGGCACATCCTGGCCCGCCTGTGTGAACAAGGCCTCGAACACAGGGGCTGCAGCGACATCAGACAGCCTGCAGGACTGCTTCGTGGTTTCTGGGAGCTTAATAAGGCTTCCTGCTAGCGGTACAGGCTTGGTCGTCCGACACTACTTCACTCACCCCACAACAGCGGCCTTCTAATTCGAGCCTCGCCTGACATCTGTTGGAATGCTGGAAGTACTACAAGCAATAGCGTCCTACAGGCACGCATGAACTTTTCTTAATTAAGTCAAATTAAACTAAATTAATTAATTAATTAATTAATTATTCAGTTAAATAATTAAATCAATCCTGCTCTGGCTAGAGCTTCTTTCCCTTCCCTCATAGTAGGCAATCCCCAGCCAAGGCTGCTTGTCTTGTTTTATACCAGTAAAGGAGAAAGTGCACCGCTCCCTGGAAGTACTGCAATACCAGGTCGATGCGTGGAGTGGAGCAAGCCCCTATTCCATCTCCCTGTTCCAAAAATCAATTTAATATATGGTCCCCAGATAGGGGACGTATCAGATATTAAACTGATAAGAACAGATACTACACTTGATCTTAGCCAAAAGGCCGAGAAGATGCCACAAACTCCCCAGGCCAGCCAGCCCCACCGCTCTTGCCCATGCGTCAGCTGCATGGTAAGCATCAACTTGGCAGGAGGAAGCAGCTGCCCTAAGACAAGCGCCGACGCGTGAACCCATGTGACATTCCACGGCCTCGTGACAAAAGCGCCCACCTTGGAGCCAAGGCCTGATACAAAGCCCAAGGGTTGCCACAACGGCGAAAAACCCTCGGAGTTGTCGCGGAAACGAGGTAGCCGATACAGCTGGGAGTGGGAGTGGGCGTGGGGGGGGAGGGACAGTCAGTTGGTCCCTTTGGGTGTTTGGCTCGTGGTGGGATTTGGGGAGGCGGGGTAGACCAGGCAAGGAAGAGGACGGCTTTAAACCACCATCTCCACCTCCATCCCGCCCCTAGATGCCCACAAAACAAAGAAGGAGACGCCAGTGAAGAGCGTGACGAGCTAGATATCCCTCGAGACACCACGCTCACAACTCTTCAGACACCACGCTCACACCTGTTGGAGATTGAAGATGAAAAGGAGAAGGCACATCCTGGCCCGCCTGTGTGAACAAGGCCTCGAACACAGGGGCTGCGACATCAGACAGCCTGCAGGACTGCTTCGTGGTTTCTGGGAGCTTAATAAGGCTTCCTGCTAGCGGTACAGGCTTGGTCGTCCGACACTACTTCACCTCACCCCACAACAGCTGCCTTCTAATTCCGAGCCTCGCCTGACATCTGTTGGAATGCTGGAAGTACTACAAGCAATAGCGTCCTACAGGCACGCATGAACTTTTCTTAATTAAGTCAAATTAAACTAAATTAATTAATTAATTAATTAATTATTCAGTTAAATAATTAAATCAATCCTGCTCTGGCTAGAGCTTCTTTCCCTTCCCTCATAGTAGGCAATCCCCAGCCAAGGCTGCTTGTCTTGTTTTATACCAGTAAAGGAGAAAGTGCACCGCTCCTGGAAGTACTGCAATACCAGGTCGACGCGTGGAGTGGACGGAGCAAGCCCCTATTCCATCTCCCTGTTCCAAAAATCAATTTAATATATGGTCCCCAGATAGGGACGTATCAGATATTAAACTGATAAGAACAGATACTACACTTGATCTTAGCCAAAAGGCGGGAAGCTGCATGCCACAAACTCCCCAGGCCAGCCAGCCCCACCGCCTTGCCCATGCGCCAGCTGCATGGTAAGCATCAACTTGGCAGGAGGAAGCAGCTGCCCTAAGACAAGCCAGACGCGTGAACCCATGTGACATTCCACGGCCTCGTGACAAAAGGCCCACCTTGGAGCCAAGGCCTGATACAAAGCCCAAGGGTTGCCACAACGGCGGAAAAACCCTCGGAGTTGTCGGAAACGAGGTAGCCGATACAGCTGGGAGTGGGAGTGGGGGGGGGAGGGGGACAGTCAGTTGGTCCCTTTGGGTGTTTGGCGCTCGTGGTGGGATTTGGGAGGCGGGTAGACCAGGCAAGGAAGAGGACGGCTTTAAACCACCATCTCCACCTCCATCCCGCCCTAGATGCCCACAAAACAAAGAAGGAGACGCCAGTGAAGAGCGGTGACGAGCTAGATATCCCTCGAGACACCACGCTCACAACTCTTCAGACACCACGTTCACACCTGTTGGAGATTGAAGATGAAAAGGAGAAGGCACATCCTGGCCCGCCTGTGTGAACAAGGCCTCGAACACAGGGGCGCTGCAGCGCACATCAGACAGCCTGCAGGACTGCTTCGTGGTTTCTGGGAGCTTAATAAGGCTTCCTGCTAGCGTACAGGCTTGGTCGTCCGACACTACTTCACTCACCCCACAACAGCGGCCTTCTAATTCCGAGCCTCGCCTGACATCTGTTGGAATGCTGGAAGTACTACAAGCAATAGCGCCCTACAGGCACGCATGAACTTTTCTTAATTAAGTCAAATTAAACTAAATTAATTAATTAATTAATTCAGTTAAATAATTAAATCAATCCTGCTCTGGCTAGAGCTTCTTTCCCTTCCCTCATAGTAGGCAATCCCCAGCCAAGGCTGCTTGTCTTGTTTTATACCAGTAAAGGAGAAAGTGCACGCTCCTGGAAGTACTGCAATACCAGGTCGAGCGTGGAGTGGACGGAGCAAGCCCCTATTCCATCTCCCTGTTCCAAAAATCAATTTAATATATGGTCCCCAGATAGGGGACGTATCAGATATTAAACTGATAAGAACAGATACTACACTTGATCTTAGCCAAAAGGCGAAGAAGATGCCACAAACTCCCCAGGCCAGCCAGCCCCACCGTCTTGCCCATGCGCCAGCTGCATGGTAAGCATCAACTTGGCAGGAGGAAGCAGCTGCCCTAAGACAAGCGCAGACGCGTGAACCCATGTGACATTCCACGGCCTCGCGTGACAAAAGCGGCCCACCTTGGAGCCAAGGCCTGATACAAAGCCCAAGGGTTGCCACAACGGCGAAAAACCTCGGAGTTGTGCGAGAAACGAGGTAGCCGATACAGCTGGGAGTGGGAGTGGGCGGGGGAGGGGGGACAGTCAGTTGGTCCCTTTGGGTGTTTGGCGCTCGTGGTGGGATTTGGGGGAGGCGGGGAGACCAGGCAAGGAAGAGGACGGCTTTAAACCACCATCTCCACCTCCATCCCGCCCTAGATGCCCACAAAACAAAGAAGGAGACGTCAGTGAAGAGCGGTGGCGAGCTAGATATCCCTCGAGACACCACGCTCACAACTCTTCAGACACCACGCTCACACCTGTTGGAGATTGAAGATGAAAAGGAGAAGGCACATCCTGGCCCGCCTGTGTGAACAAGGCCTCGAACACAGGGGGCGCTGCAGCGACATCAGACAGCCTGCAGGACTGCTTCGTGGTTTCTGGGAGCTTAATAAGGCTTCCTGCTAGCGGTACAGGCTTGGTCGTCCGACACTACTTCACTCACCCCACAACAGCGCCTTCTAATTCCTCGAGCCTCGCCTGACATCTGTTGGAATGCTGGAAGTACTACAAGCAATAGCGCCCTACAGGCACGCATGAACTTTTCTTAATTAAGTCAAATTAAACTAAATTAATTAATTAATTAATTAATTATTCAGTTAAATAATTAAATCAATCCTGCTCTGGCTAGAGCTTCTTTCCCTTCCCTCATAGTAGGCAATCCCCAGCCAAGGCTGCTTGTCTTGTTTTATACCAGTAAAGGAGAAAGTGCACCTCCTGGAAGTACTGCAATACCAGGTCGACAGCAAGTGGAGTGGACGGAGCAAGCCCCTATTCCATCTCCCTGTTCCAAAAATCAATTTAATATATGGTCCCCAGATAGGGACGTATCAGATATTAAACTGATAAGAACAGATACTACACTTGATCTTAGCCAAAAGGCCGAGAAGCGATGCCACAAACTCCCCAGGCCAGCCAGCCCCACCGCCTTGCCCATGCGCCAGCTGCATGGTAAGCATCAACTTGGCAGGAGGAAGCAGCTGCCCTAAGACAAGCGCCGACGCGTGAACCCATGTGACATTCCACGGCCTCGTGACAAAAGCGCCCACCTTGGAGCCAAGGCCTGATACAAAGCCCAAGGGTTGCCACAACGGCGAAAACCCTCGGAGTTGTGCGAAACGAGGTAGCCCGATACAGCTGGGAGTGGGAGTGGGGGGGAGGGGAGGGGGACAGTCAGTTGGTCCCTTTGGGTGTTTGGCGCCGTGGTGGGATTTGGGGAGGCGGGTAGACCAGGCAAGGAAGAGGACGGCTTTAAACCACCATCTCCACCTCCATCCCCGCCCCTAGATGCCCACAAAACAAAGAAGGAGACGTCAGTGAAGAGCGGTGACGAGCTAGATATCCCTCGAGACACCACGCTCACAACTCTTCAGACACCACGCTCACACCTGTTGGAGATTGAAGATGAAAAGGAGAAGGCACATCCTGGCCCGCCTGTGTGAACAAGGCCTCGAACACAGGGCTGCAGCGACATCAGACAGCCTGCAGGACTGCTTCGTGGTTTCTGGGAGCTTAATAAGGCTTCCTGCTAGCGGTACAGGCTTGGTCGTCCGACACTACTTCACTCACCCCACAACAGCGCCTTCTAATTCCGAGCCTCGCCTGACATCTGTTGGAATGCTGGAAGTACTACAAGCAATAGCGTCCTACAGGCACGCATGAACTTTTCTTAATTAAGTCAAATTAAACTAAATTAATTAATTAATTAATTAATTATTCAGTTAAATAATTAAATCAATCCTGCTCTGGCTAGAGCTTCTTTCCCTTCCCTCATAGTAGGCAATCCCCAGCCAAGGCTGCTTGTCTTGTTTTATACCAGTAAAGGAGAAAGTGCACCGCTCCTGGAAGTACTGCAATACCAGGTCGATCGTGGAGTGGACGGAGCAAGCCCCTATTCCATCTCCCTGTTCCAAAAATCAATTTAATATATGGTCCCCAGATAGGGACGATCAGATATTAAACTGATAAGAACAGATACTACACTTGATCTTAGCCAAAAGGCCGTAGCGATGCCACAAACTCCCCAGGCCAGCCAGCCCCACCGCCTTGCCCATGCCAGCTGCATGGTAAGCATCAACTTGGCAGGAGGAAGCAGCTGCCCTAAGACAAGCGCCGAGCGTGAACCCATGTGACATTCCACGGCCTCGACAAAAAGCGGCCCACCTTGGAGCCAAGGCCTGATACAAAGCCCAGGGTTGCCACAACGGGCGAAAACCCTCGGAGTTGTGCGGGAAACGAGGTAGCCGATACAGCTGGGAGTGGGAGTGGGCGTGGGGGGAGGGGGACAGTCAGTTGGTCCCTTTGGGTGTTTGGCGCTCGTGGTGGGATTTGGGGGAGGCGGGGGAGACCAGGCAAGGAAGAGGACGGCTTTAAACCACCATCTCCACCTCCATCCCCGCCCCTAGATGCCCACAAAACAAAGAAGGAGACGCCAGTGAAGAGCGGTGCGAGCTAGATATCCCTCGAGACACCACGCTCACAACTCTTCAGACACCACGCTCACACCTGTTGGAGATTGAAGATGAAAAGGAGAAGGCACATCCTGGCCCGCCTGTGTGAACAAGGCCTCAACACAGGGGCGCCAGCGACATCAGACAGCCTGCAGGACTGCTTCGTGGTTTCTGGGAGCTTAATAAGGCTTCCTGCTAGCGGTACAGGCTTGGTCGTCCACACTACTTCACTCACCCCACAACAGGCCTTCTAATTCGAGCCCGCCTGACATCTGTTGGAATGCTGGAAGTACTACAAGCAATAGCGCCCTACAGGCACGCATGAACTTTTCTTAATTAAGTCAAATTAAACTAAATTAATTAATTAATTAATTAATTATTCAGTTAAATAATTAAATCAATCCTGCTCTGGCTAGAGCCTTCTTTTCCTTCCCTCATAGTAGGCAATCCCCAGCCAAGGCTGCTTGTCTTGTTTTATACCAGTAAGGGAGAAAGTGCACCGCTCCTGGAAGTACTGCAATACCAGGTCGATGCGTGGAGTGGGTGGAGCAAGCCCCTATTCCATCTCCCTGTTCCAAAAATCAATTTAATATATGGTCCCCAGATAGGGGACGTATCAGATATTAAACTGATAAGAACAGATACTACACTTGATCTTAGCCAAAAGCCGAGCGATGCCACAAACTCCCCAGGCCAGCCAGCCCCACCGTCGTGCCCATGGTCAGCTGCATGGTAAGCATCAACTTGGCAGGAGGAAGCAGCTGCCCTAAGACAAGCGCCGAGACGTGAACCCATGTGACATTCCACGGCCTCGTGGACAAAAGCGGCCCACCTTGGAGCCAAGGCCTGATACAAAGCCCAAGAGGTTGCCACAACGGCGAAAAACCCTCGGAGTTGTCTTGGAAACGAGGTAGCCGATACAGCTGGGAGTGGAGAGTGTGGCGTGGGGAGGGGACAGTCAGTTGGTCCCTTTGGGTGTTTGGCTCCTGGTGGGATTTGGGGAGGGGGGTAGACCAGGCAAGGAAGAGGACGGCTTTAAACCACCATCTCCACCTCCATCCCGCCCTAGATGCCCACAAAACAAAGAAGGAGACGCCAGTGAAGAGGCGGTGGCGAGCTGAGATATCCCTCGAGACACCACGCTCACAACTCTTCAGACACCACGTTCACACCTGTTGGAGATTGAAGATGAAAAGGAGAAGGCACATCCTGGCCCGCCTGTGTGAACAAGGCCTCGAACACAGGCGCTGCAGCGACATCAGACAGCCTGCAGGACTGCTTCCGTGGTTTCTGGGAGCTTAATAAGGCTTCCTGCTAGCGGTACAGGCTTGAGTCGTCCCACACTACTTCACTCACCCCACAACAGCGCCTTCTAATTCCGAGCCTCGCCTGACATCTGTTGGAATGCTGGAAGTACTACAAGCAATAGCGTCCTACAGGCACGCATGAACTTTTCTTAATTAAGTCAAATTAAACTAAATTAATTAATTAATTAATTAATTATTCAGTTAAATAATTAAATCAATCCTGCTCTGGCTAGAGCTTCTTTTCCTTCCCTCATAGTAGGCAATCCCCAGCCAAGCTGCTTGTCTTGTTTTATACCAGTAAAGGGAGAAAGTGCACCGCTCCTGGAAGTACTGCAATACCAGGTAGAGCAAGGAGTGGACGGAGACAGCCCTATTCCATCTCCCTGTTCCAAAAATCAATTTAATATATGGTCCCCAGATAGGGACGTATCAGATATTAAACTGATAAGAACAGATACTACACTTGATCTTAGCCAAAAGGCCGAGAAGCGATGCCACAAACTCCCCAGGCCAGCCAGCCCCACCACCGTGCCCATGCGCCAGCTGCATGGTAAGCATCAACTTGGCAGGAGGAAGCAGCTGCCCTAAGACAAGCGCCGAGACGTGAACCCATGTGACATTCCCGGCCTCGTGACAAAAGCGGCCCACCTTGGAGCCAAGGCCTGATACAAAGCCCAAGGGTTGCCACAACGGCGGAAAAGCCCTCGGAGTTGTGCGGAAACGAGGTAGCCGATACAGCTGGGAGTGGGAGTGGGCGTGGGGAGGGAGGACAGTCAGTTGGTCCCTTTGGGTGTTTTGCTCGTGTGTGGGATTTTGGGGAGGGGGGTAGACCAGGCAAGGAAGAGGACGGCTTTAAACCACCATCTCCACCTCCATCCCGCCCTAGATGCCCACAAAACAAAAGAGGAGACGTCCAGTGAAGAGCGGTGACGAGCTAGATATCCCTCGAGACACCACGTTCACAACTCTTCAGACACCACGCTCACACCTGTTGGAGATTGAAGATGAAAAGGAGAAGGCACATCCTGGCCCGCCTGTGTGAACAAGGCCTCGAACACAGGGCGCTGCAGCGGCATCAGACAGCCTGCAGGACTGCTTCGTGGTTTCTGGGAGCTTAATAAGGCTTCCTGCTAGCGGTACAGGCTTGGTCGTCCGACACTGCTTCACTCACCCCACAACAGCGGCCTTCTAATTGAGCCTGCGCCTGACATCTGTTGGAATGCTGGAAGTACTACAAGCAATAGCGTCCTACAGGCACGCATGAACTTTTCTTAATTAAGTCAAATTAAACTAAATTAATTAATTAATTAATTAATTATTCAGTTAAATAATTAAATCAATCCTGCTCTGGCTAGAGCTTCTTTCCCTTCCCTAGTAGTAGGCAATCCCCAGCCAAGGCTGCTTGTCTTGTTTTATACCAGTAAAGGAGAAAGTGCACCGCTCCTGGAAGTACTGCAATACCAGATCGATCGTGGAGTGGACGGAGGCAAGCCCTATTCCATCTCCCTGTTCAAAAAATCAATTTAATATATGGTCCCCAGATGAGGGACGTATCAGATATTAAACTGATAAGAACAGATACTACACTTGATCTTAGCCAAAAAGGCCGGCGATGCCACAAACTCCCAGGCCAGCCCGGCCCCCCTGCCTTGCCCATGCGTCAGCTGCATGGTAAGCATCAACTTGGCAGGAGGAAGCAGCTGCCCTAAGACAAAGCGCCAGACGTGAACCCATGTGACATTCCACGGCCTGCGTGACAAAAGCGGCCCACCTTGGAGCCAAGGCCTGATACAAAGCCCAAGGGCTGCTGCACAACGCGGAAAAACCCACGGAGTTGTGCTTGAGAAACGAGGTAGCCATACAGCTGGGAGTGGGAGTGGGGGTGGGGAGGGGAGCAGTCAGTTGGTCCCTTTGGGTGTTTGGCGCCGTGGTGGGATTTGGGGAGGCGGGTAGACCAGGCAAGGAAGAGGGACGGCTTTAAACCACCATCTCCACCTCCATCCCACGCCCCTAGATGCCCACAAAACAAAGGAGAGACGTCCAGTGAAGAAGCGGTGGCAGAGCTAGATATCCCTCGAGACACCACGCTCACAACTCTTCAGACACCACGCTCACACCTGTTGGAGATTGAAGATGAAAAGGAGAAGGCACATCCTGGCCCGCCTGTGTGAACAAGGCCTCGAACACAGAGCGCGCCAGCGACATCAGACAGCCTGCAGGACTGCTTAAGTGGTTTCTGGGAGCTTAATAAGGCTTCCTGCTAGCGGTACAGGCTTGGTGAGTCCGACACTGCTTCACTCACCCCACAACAGCGGCCTTCTAATTCCGAGCCTGCGCCTGACATCTGTTGGAATGCTGGAAGTACTACAAGCAATAGCGCCCTACAGGCACGCATGAACTTTTCTTAATTAAGTCAAATTAAACTAAATTAATTAATTAATTAATTATAATTATTCAGTTAAATAATTAAATCAATCCTGCTCTGGCTAGAGCTTCTTTCCCTTCCCTCATAGTAGGCAATCCCCAGCCAAGGCTGCTTGTCATGTTTTATACCGGTAAAGGGAGAAAGTGCACGCGCCCTGGAAGTACTGCAATACCAGGTGCGATGCATGGAGTGGACGAGAGCAAGCCCCTATTCCATCTCCCTGTTCCAAAATCAATTTAATATATGGTCCCCAGATAGGGGCGTATCAGATATTAAACTGATAAGAACAGATACTACACTTGATCTTAGCCAAAAGGCCGAGAAGCGATGCCACAAACTCCCCAGGCCAGCCAGCCCCACCGTCTTGCCCATGGCCAGCTGCATGGTAAGCATCAACTTGGCAGGGAGGAAGCAGCTGCCCTAAGACAGCGCCGAGACGTGAACCCATGTGACATTCCACGGCCTGCGTGACAAAAGCTGCCCACCTTGGAGCCAAGGCCTGATACAAAGCCCAAGGGGTTGCCACAACGATGAAAAACCCTCGGAGTTGTGCGGAAACGAGGTAGCCGATACAGCTGGGAGGGAGTGGGCGTGGGGAGGGGAGGGGACAGTCAGTTGGTCCCTTTGGGTGTTTGGCTCGTGGTGGGATTTGGGGAGGCGGGGTAGACCAGGCAAGGAAGAGGGGCGGCTTTAAACCACCATCTCCACCTCCATCCCCGCCCCTAGATGCCCACAAAACAAAGAAGGAGACGTCAGTG
This sequence comes from Polypterus senegalus, assembly GCF_016835505.1. Classification (NCBI taxonomy): domain Eukaryota; kingdom Metazoa; phylum Chordata; class Cladistia; order Polypteriformes; family Polypteridae; genus Polypterus; species Polypterus senegalus. The sequence goes on from NW_024377755.1 coordinate 85,309, forward strand.
AAGAAGCGGTGACGAGCTAGATATCCCTCGAGACACCACGCTCACAACTCTTCAGAACACCACGCTCACACCTGTTGGAGATTGAAGATGAAAAGGAGAAGGCACATCCTGGCCCGCCTGTGTGAACAAGGCCTCGAACACAGGCGCTGCAGCGACATCAGACAGCCTGCAGGGACTGCTTAGTGGTTTCTGGGAGCTTAATAAGGCTTCCTGCTAGCGGTACAGGCTTGGTCGTCCGACACTACTTCACTCACCCCACAACAGCGGCCTTCTGAATCTCGAGGCCTCGCCTGACATCTGTTGGAATGCTGGAGGTACTACAAGCAATGGCGCCCTACAGGCACTTGCATGAACTTTTCTTAATTAAGTCAAATTAAAGCTAAATTAATTAATTAATTAATTAATTATTCAGTTAAATAATTAAATCAATCCTGCTCTGGCTAGAGCTTCTTTCCCTTCCCTCATAGTAGGCAATCCCCAGCCAAGGCTGCTTGTCTTGTTTTATACCAGTAAAGGGAGAAAGTGCACCGCTCCTGGAGAGTACTGCAATACCAGGTCGAAGGAGTGGACGGGGAGCAAGCCCCTATTCCATCTCCCTGTTCCAAAAATCAATTTAATATATGGTCCCCAGATAGGGGGCGTATCAGATATTAAACTGATAAGAACAGATACTACACTTGATCTTAGCCAAAAGGCCGTAGTTATGCCACTGACTCCCCAGGCCAGCCAGCCCCACCGCCTTGCCCATCGCGTCAGCTGCATGGTAAGCATCAACTTGGCAGGAGGAAGCAGCTGCCCTAAGACAAGCCCCGACGCGTGAACCCATGTGACATTCCACGGCCTCGTGACAAAAGCGGCCCTGCCAGGAGCCAAGGCCTGATACAAAGCCCAAGGTTGCCACAGCGCAGGAAAACCCACCGGAGTTGTGCGGAAGCGAGGTAGCCGATACAGCTGGGAGGGAGTGGGCGTGAGGGAGGGGGACAGTCAGTTGGTCCCTTTGGGTGTTTGGCTCGTGGTGGGATTTGGGGAGGCTGGGTAGACCAGGCAAGGAAGAGGACGCTTTTAAACCACCATCTCCACCTCCATCCCCGCCCCTAGATACCCACAAAACAAAGAAGGAGACGCCAGTGAAGGCGGTGACGAGCTAGATATCCCTCGAGACACCACGTTCACGCAACTCTTCAGACACCACGCTCACACCTGTTGGAGATTGAAGATGAAAAGGAGAAGGCACACATCCTGGCCCGCCTGTGTTGAACAAGGCCTCGAACACAGGGCGCTGCAGCATCAGACAGCCTGCAGGACTGCTTAAGTAGTTTCTGGGAGCTTAATAAGGCTTCCTGCTAGCGGGCAGGCTTGGTAGTCCGACACTACTTCACTCACCCCACAACAGCGCCTTCTAATTCCGAGCCTCGCCTGACATCTGTTGGAATGCTGGAAGTACTACAAGCAATAGCGTCCTACAGGCACACTTGAACTTTTCTTAATTAAGTCAAATTAAACTAAATTAATTAATTAATTTAATTATTCAGTTAAATAAATAAATCAATCACTGCTCTGGCTGGGGAGCTGCTTTCCCTTCCCTCATAGTAGGCAATCCCCAGCCAAGGCTGCTTGTCTTGTTTTATACCAGTAAAGGAGAAAGTGCACGCTCCTGGAAGTACTGCAATACCAGATTAGATGCGTGGAGTGGGCCGAACAAGCCCCTATTCCATCTCCCTGTTCCAAAAATCAATTTAATATATGGTCCCCAGATAGGGGCGTATCAGATATTAAACTGATAAGAACAGATACTACACTTGATCTTAGCCAAAAGGCGAGAAGCGTGCCACAAACTCCCCAGGCCAGCCAGCCCCACCGCCTTGCCCATGCGTCAGCTGCATGGTAAGCATCAACTTGGCAGGAGGAAGCAGCTGCCCTAAGACAAGCGCCGAGCAGTGAACCCATGTGACATTCCACGCCCGTGACAAAGCGCCCACCTTGGAGCCAAGGCCTGATACAAAGCCTCAAGAGTTCCATGCGTGAAAAACCCAAGAGTTGTCGAGTAGGGTGCAATGCTGAGTGGGGAGTGACTGGGGAAGGGAGACAGTCAGTTGGGGTGTTTGGCCTCGTGGTGGTGGGGACGGGGGGACCAGGCAGGAAGAGGCGGCTAGCCACCATCTCTGCTCCGCCTGTGCCCAAAAAGAGCGTCAGTGAAGGCGTGCCGAGCTGGAATACCTCCGAGACACGCGTTCTACACTCTTAGACCGCGTTCACACCTGTTGGAGATTGAAGATGAAAAGGAGAAGGCACATCCTGGCAGCCTGTGAACAAGGCCTCGAACAGAGCTGACGAATAGACACCTGCAGGACTGCCTTGGTTTCTGGGACTTAATAAGGCTTCCTGCTAGCGTCAGGCTTTCGTCCGCACTACTTCCTCACCCACAGGCTCTAATTCGAGCCTCGCCTGACATCTGTTGGAATGCTGGAAGTACTACAAGCAATAGCGTCCTACAGGAGATGAACTTCTTATTAAGTCAAATTAACTAAAATTAATTAATTATATTTCAGTATAATAATTAAATCACTGCAGTCACTTTCCTTCCCTCAAAGAGGCAATCCCAGCCAAGGCTGCTTGTCTTGTTTATACCAGTAGGAAAGTAGCTCTGGAAGTACTCAACAAGCTGCGGGGGTGACAAGCCCTATTCCCTCCTGTTCCAAAATCAATTTAATATATGGTCCCAATAGGGCTATCGAATATAAACTGTAAGCAGAACACATGATCTTAGCCAAAAGCGAAGCGTGCCCAAAATCCAGGCAGCCAGCCCCACGTCTTGCCCATGCGTCAGCTGCATGGTAGCATCACTTGGCAGGAGGAAGCAGCTGCCCTAAGACCCCGGGGGGGTTGACATTCCCCGGGGCCCCTGACAGCGGACCTTGGGCCGGCCTGTAAAAACCCCGGGTTTTCCCCAAAAAA
>NW_024377756.1:0-25000 GCF_016835505.1 Polypterus senegalus
AGGTGTGAAACCAAGGTCCTGACTCTCCGTGGCCATCAAAGATCCCTGGGTATGTTTCAAAAGGATTAATTCTCTGACTAAATTATCTAAGTCAGCCTGGTCATTCTGGCCCTCTAATCATCCCTGGTCCTTTATTGGCTAACTGTGCCTCTCATTCCTACACCACCTAATAACTAAAGTGTTCTGAGAGTACTGGCACAAGAATGGCTGCTGTCTCATCATCCATGTGAATGCTACACATTGGTGGTAGTTGAAGTATTTCCCTATTGTCTATGTAAAGTGCTTTGAGTAGACTATATAAATGTAATTAATTAATTAGTTATTGGCTAACCCAGAATATGTAGACCAAGAGGACACCAATGATTTTTAGCATTTCTTGTATTCTTCTCTGACCTCATTTTTCTAAGCATGTCAGCCTTTACACCAGGAGTCCCCAACTCTGTTCCTGGAGGGCACCAGTGGCTGAAGGTTTTCATTCCATTTTCTTAATTAGTTCACTGTTTTTGCTGCTGATTAACTTTTTTTAATTAATTATAGTTGACTTGCTTTTTTAAGATTTGTTCCCCTGAATTTCTTTATTGTTCCTCTGAATTGCTTAAGTTCTTTCCTTAAATGGCACCCACACAGAGATCAAATGTGAAATGAGTGAGCCAACAGAAGACCAACTAAGTCAGGGCCTGAAATTCCAAACAATTTCACTCCAACCAGTTAGGCACCGATTCTTGTTGTTAATTAAATAAGTTCTTAAATTCCATGGCTCATTGCTGCTCTCATTGTGCAATAACATATATTTCCAAAATTACTGTTTTTCTCTTTTCTAAGAGTACTATTAATATGTTTTGGGGAGCTGAGTAGATCAGCATTCCTGAGACCTTCACCTTTCTTTATTTTCAGATATTGTAAAATCGGCAATGTTTGTCATGTTTTGCTGGTCTTGTTTTGGTTAAATTTGTATCTTATTATTGTTTGGCTGCTAATTAAGGAAAAAGAAACAAGTAATCTGAGCCTTCAAGAAAAATTCAAATAAAATTAATTCGAAAGAAGTTCATTAGCAAAAACCCCTGCTTTAAACTTTATATACTGTTTAAAAACTGAAGTCTTCAACTAGATAATGAGTATGCTGCAAACATGCATAAGGCAGTTAACTGTTCAGATCTCTTATCACGACCTGTGGCAAACTAAAAATTAAAAAGGTTAATACATGAAGATATAATTATGTTAAAATGAAAATGCAAAAAGCATATGGACATGTAACACCTGTAATTTAAAGACTGTCTATGTACACAATACACATACACACATCCAGTTACAGCCTTCTGCCTTTCACTCATAGTTTATGTACATGTTCTTCATTGTCAGTCTACTGTATTTTGAGCACCGCAGAGATATTTTGCTTTTGTATTAAATTTGACTGATATGAAAATTACCAGGTTTTCAAAAGCTGTCTTGTATAATTAATGCTTGGATATTTGCTATAATCCTGTTTGAGCCATAAAAAAATGACAAAATATTGACTGCAATATTCTTACTTGGCGGCAGTGTCTGCCTGTCATATTCTGGGCATTCGTTCAATTCATTTTATGATATATTCTTAAGAGGATGTGTTTGGCTTTTGTAAGCCTGCTTGATCCAGTTAACATTAAAAGAACACTTTGAATCTTTTTAATAAGCCCCTTAAGAAACGTAAAAAGCCTTTTTAAACTGCCACTTGTTTGTTCAAGGCAGAAATGTGTCTGTTTGTTCCTATCTCATCATAAAAAGTCTTGATGAAAGTATTGTCCATCTTTGAACCTTTGCATAAATCTAAAAGAGACAGTAATGTTCAGAAACACCTCAATTAGATGTTCCCCTACTGTAACTCCAGCAGTTACATTACCTACATGCAACATGACCCACAAATAATGTCTAAAAGAATACAATTTTAATTAAATCTATGAAATAATCTCTTTGTCTCTTATCCTCAACCAAATAAAGGAGTGGAGCCAAGAATTATTAAGCCATTTCTTTAAACGCCATGCCAATTTAAGAAATTAAAAAACTAAACGAAAACTATGAGTTTGAAATTCTGAGATCCAATCATGCATCTTCACATTTAAAAATCAATTATTTAGAAGCTGAATACAAATATTGAATTGACAAAAATCTAGTGTTGTCTTCCACTTTTATGGCCATTGCTGTGAACTGTGGCTCCCATGACCTTAAAATTACATACGTAGATGAACTGAGGATACAAACAAAAATGGGGCACCTTCCATTATAATTTCATTACTAATGTATTGAAGAACTGTTTCTAGGGGGTGTACCTAAAAAACCGAACTGATGATATATTAAAATCAACACCGCATGGCACTAAAGTTTATGGATGTTCTGAAAAAAGTGAGATTTTTGCATTGTTGTTCTTTGGCAAACAAGACTTAGTTTTGGTTTTTGACTTGGACCTTTGATTCTTCTTTTGACATAGGTGACAAGTAGTTTGATTCCCTCTTTTTGACCCTTGCATAATTTCTGACATGTGCTTCATTTCCTAGTCCATCTTTGTTACCATTTGTACACCTCTTCAATAGTTGCAGAACAAGACGACAAATAAATAAACAATAAAACGACAACATTTTCTACATTATGCTGCATTAATGACAAAACACTGTTGTGGTGTGGACTCTTAATTTGTTGATCTAATGCATGGCAAATGTCCTGAGCATTTTATTAGGGGCAAGTGAGCACAACAAACCTGAGATAGTGAGAGATAGTCAAGACTAGTAAAACCACTTGTTTTCTTATGCAGCTTAAAGTATATTTTGATATTGCATTTAGATTTTTTTTACATTTTTTGTTGGTTTGCCAACCAAAAAAGAAAAGTCATGGCTAGCTTGTCTATTAAAACATAATTTATGAAACAATCTGTCCATTTGCTGAAATTCATGTCCTTCTATTACAGATTCAAATAGAGCAATAGTCTATGCCAGCAGCCATGGGTACTGGGCACAACCTGCTGTGGAAGGGAAGCAAGTGGATCTCAAGTGAAACTGGTGCATACATAAGTACACATTCATCCAGTACACAGAAGAGTTTTCATCAGATCTGCCATCACGTCTTTGGACAACAGAAAAAATACATCTGAACAAGGGAAAAGAAATTCCACACATAAAGCACTATGGCTTCAAGATAAACTCAACAGAAATAATTACCAAAAATTTTGCAAATGATTCAATTTAAAGGACCAACAAAATGTTCTAACTGCTGATTTTTATAGATTCACTTTATGTATGACTTCTTTGCATACACAAGTTTTATATAGTAATGAATTGTGATGAATTAAAAACAATGACGCAATTACAATGACTTTATGCAGAATTATTTAGCATTTCACAGTAAATGTCTTATTAAAAACAAAGTATTTAGCATGGGAAGCCAAATTAACATTTTACAGACATTACTAATCTGATACTAAAAAATGATTTGTAAATGTCTGAAAGTTAATGTTGATAGCCATACATCGAAATAACATCATGCCAAGAGTATCTTATAATAATTTTAATTTAACTCAATACCATTCCAAATTCTAACGTGTATTTTAAGATCTGACTAAATGTCTTCTTGTTCATTTGAAAAACACTTGTTATTTCAGTATTACAACATAGGACCTTGTATAAATTGGAAATTATTTAACAATAAATCTCTCAATTGATCCATTTTCAAATACATTTATTTCATTTAGGGTACTCCAGAGGCTGGATTACATCCTGGAAGCATTAATTACAAGAAAGCAATCACTCATCGATGGAGCCTTTCCCCTTAATATAGCACACTGACTTGCACACTCATTCACACCAAACCAAGTTAAACTCATCAATTATTCTAACACACACAACTTTGCAATGTGGAAGGAGGAACTTTCATGCAGACATTATGAAAGAAGCACACTCTAGACATACAGTGCCAAAAATCATTGTCTCGATAAATTTAAATAAGAAAATCAAGTCAAGTTGGGGAGCATGCACTGGTATAGTGCGTTGCCACATTCACTAAACGACGAAACAACTCAGGATCCCGGTTTGCAACCCCCCAGGCAGACACGCGTTCCAGTCCCACTCTCCGGAAGTGACCCTTTATCTGCCACAGCCAGGTGTTACATGGGCGACCTCTTGGCCTGGTCCAGCCACTCAGGTCCCCAACAATGAGGATCTTACAAGCCAGATCACCCTCGGGGGAATGCACCACATGGCCATAGTGATATAACTAACGCTCCCTCACAATGCAGGTAATGTTCCTCATTCGGGACACCGTGAGCAACCGCTCATTCGACACAAAGTCAAACCAACGCTACCCAAGGATTTTCCAGAGAGACACAGTACCAAAGGAGTCCAGTCTTTGTCTCAAGTCACTGAATAACATCCATGTCTCGCAACCATATAGCAAGACAGGAAGCACCAGGACTCTAAAGACTTGGACCTTCGTCTTTTTGTATAGATATCAGGAGCGCCATACAGTCCTTTCCAGAGACCTCATGACCCTCCATGCTATCCCAATCTGTCTACTGACTTCATTGGAAGAGACACCAGAGACATGAATGTCACTGCCAAGGTAAGTAAACCTCTCAACAAGGTCAACACTCTTTCCGCAATCAGACACACTGTTGATGGCTACACCCAAGAAGTCATTAAAGGCCTGAATCTTGTTTTTTATCCAGGACACTCGCAAGCCCAGACACTCAAGACTCCTCGCTCAGTCTCTCTAGCGGCCCAATCAGAGCATCCATTGACTCCACGAAGATCACAGCATCGTCAGCAAAGTCATCAATAGATGCCCCATAGCTGATGGACCCCACAACCTTGCCCAACACCCAGTCCATACAAGCATTAAACAGAGTAGTAGGAGCAAGAACACACCCCTGACAAACCCCAGAATGAACTGGGAAAAACGCAGAGGTCCTGCCTCCACTCTGCACAACACTCACAGTACCAGTGTACAGGCAGGCCATGATATCCAGCAACCTCAAGAGGATCCTGCAAACCCTCAGGATGTCCCACTGGGCAGCTCAATCAACTGAGTCGAACACTTTGCGAAAATTGACAAAGGCTGCAAAGAAACCCTGCCGATATTTATGTGTGTGCTCAATGAGAATCCTCAGTGCCAGAATGCGGTCAATGGTAGACTTCTTAGGTGTAAAACCAGACTGTTCCGGTTGCTGGTAGGTGAGCAAGTGATCATGGATCCTATTTAGGACAACCCTAGCAAGGACCTTACCCGGCACCAAGAGCAGTGTTATCCCCCTGTAGTTGATACAATCCAGGTGATCACCCTTTCCTTTCCAGATAGGGACGACAAGCCCCGTTTTCCCATCAGTTGGAATGATGCCAGTCTCCCAAATGGAAGCAAAGATTGAAATTCACACTGGATACCACAGATCCCTGCAGCCTTTCTCCCCCTCTGCTGTTTGACCACCTGTGTAATCTCAGTGAGACTGGATGGTTCACAGCTAATTGGAGGATCAGCCTCAAGAACCGTGAACCCAGAGATATCCAACGTCCTAGCTGGAGGATAAGCTTTGAACAACTGCTCAAAGTAGCCAGCCCAGAGTATCATAACTGCAGTGTCATCTGTAAGGAACGCATTCAGATGTGCGCAATGCTTCGATTCCTCTATAAGCAGGACGTGGGTCACTAGACCACAGATGGTATGTCACTTGCTCACAGATTCCTCTAAATGCCTCTTTATCTGCCCTCAGAACCCTCGCAGCTGTTCTTCTCAATTCCCGGTACAAACCAGAGTTGCCATTGAGCCGTGCGCTGCGATTACTTTTGATGGTATCCAGGGTGCCCTGCGAGATGAAACACCTCCTTCTGGGAACACCAGTACCACCAAATGAAATAAGAAATTTCTGCTGTGGTAGCAGTAACGTTTTGTCTTTTGTATTAGGAGTGTATGACTTGCGTTTGGTATGAAAATGATCAGTCTGCCTGTGCAATGTGCTTCACTGTCAGCAGATATCGCTGCAGTTCTTTTCCTGTCAGCCATGCCATGTGCCCTCATTGCTGTTCTTTTTTTGTCAGCCATGTTCCTTGATGGCTCAACTGCTTGCTGTAAAAAGGACATAAAGCCCAATTACGGCGGAAGTAACCTGCACCTCCAATTCTTGGGTCAAGTTACATGTATCACATTATAAGTTCTCTAATAAGGCCAAGATCAAGGTTCAAGGTCTAGTGGTTTGCGGGTTGACTGACAGACAATGCTTAATGTTTTATATATAGATACACTAAGGGGGTGTGCCACTTTGACTACCTATAGTGGCTCAACCCAAGATAGCTCGTTTCACTCACAATGGGTCCATGGGTATATTCCAACATGGAATGAATGGTAATCTACTTGCTGAAGTTATCGCCACTATCTAACTTAATACATTGAAGGAATGTGACTTCTCCTGCATGATCACCAGTCACGATTTTGTCGGCAGTCGAATGTTTATGGATTTTTACAATTTGTAAGCGTGTGCCATTACATAGGTTTTATTTGTCGACATTCTAACATACAACTGAACTACTTCTGTTTGTAGCAGAGCAGGTGTATACATGTTATTTTGTTTGATGTATTTGGGTTGAATTGGCTCTTTTGACATGAGAATATCATTGTTGCATTTTCCTAATGAAGACGAACAAAATGATTTACAGATTTATACTATATGATGTATGGTTTTGAAGAAAAGGAGCATTGCACATGAAAATGTTACAAGATTTTGCTAATATTTTATATACAGTATACAGAATAGATTAGCTTCGCTGTCAATAGTTTTATTTCATAAGATAAGTTTCTGAGATCCACTCTTGAGTTTTCATGAGCTCCATATATCTCAATAGCTTTTTTTTATTTGCAACATTGTTGATTCAATGACAGAGTTAAGTAATTACAATATTTTACAGAGTAGTGCACAGGTCTAAAGAAAACACAAAACTGGTGCTCTTATATTGCAAATCTTTATGTTTTAGTGATTGTTTACCACTATTTAATCACATGTTTAATTGACATCACATTATCATGATCAGGATTTTATTTTCATTTTTTGCAGCATTTCCTTGGCCTTTAAAATGATTGGTAATACATTGGTAACATCAATTTTGCATTCCCATGTATATCGCTAAAAATGATTCGCTTTTTTTTTGCAGCACTGACTTGTTTTGCTTATGGATGCTATAATTTTTGGGACAGTTTTGCTGATGTTTGCAATACCATTACTAAGCTAGAAAACCAGGAGTATGGAACACGTGACATCATGACAACAACGGTTTAAAGATCAATGACAGGAACTTCCTGATAACACAAGATTGGACTAACAAACATAAAAACCTTAACATCACTTCTTATGATTAGTTTTGAATTTTCTGGATATGATGATTTTTCTGCTTTCTCGCAAAGTTTTGGTTCTTGGTTACATATTTCCTTTTTTGTCTTACAACTTGACCATAATTCTGATTACACGTCCTGGGCTTTGTTTATTTAACTACAGTCTTCCTCGTTATGATCCTTTCTTGAATTCAGACCATTCCGTGACATTTTCAGATGCCATTCTCTTACAAATATTTGACTTCTATGATCACATAAGTTGCTAGGAATGTGTGTATGAGGTCTTGGGTTGCAGTTAAGTGGTTTTGACAGTCTTCTTACGTAAGGGCAACCAACATGCTATGTAATTACCTCTTTTTTCCCATAGGAAAGGCATTGTTTAGTTTCAGAAAGCTAGTTTTGTTGGTGATTTCGTTTCAAGGTTTGACCATTTATTTTCACTACAAGCTTTTGTTTTCCATTTAATCTGGTTTCAGTTTTTTAAGATGGCTGGTCTGTTCTGAAGTTCCTGTTTTGCCCTTTTGATAGCCTCTCTTATTCAGCTAATAGGAATGATCCTTTGGTCTATAAAAAGATGTAAAAAGTCAAGGTAGTCATCACCAAAACTGTTTACCACTATACTTGCCTTTCTTTCTTGTACAATAGGGCAGAACAGGTGACAGGTGTAAAATTCACTCCAAATTGTTTAATTTAATTCAACAAAATAATTATATAGTGTACTGAGTTTTTATTTACTGATGTTTATAATGATTTATAAAAGATAATGGTTTGCTTAGGAAGAATATATACTGTATATCTTATAGGAGAGAGTAAGAAAAGGTAACAAAGGAAACAGTGTATTATAAAATTGGAAAAAATAAACCTTATTGAAGCAGATTGTGAATTTTGACTTAGCAAAAAAATTATTTAATACTGGTAATAAATGTTGTTATTTACAAATATGGTAGACTGTTAAATACTATGTAAAACCATTGCCTTTTTCTCCTGATGAATGAATTTTGAGTAATGTCACTGAGCCAGATGGTGACACCATTTTACTTCTACCCCATAGGATAAAACTGATAGCACAACATCTGGTTCTTTTACCCACTGGACAGAAATTGTACATGATGGAGGCTCATTAGAGCACAACACAGATAACTGTTGCTCCTGCTGGTATTAATGGAATGAATGAAAATACAGATTCAATGCTCAAGTTCAACTCTCTGGTCTGATTACTTAAAAATGGCTTATTTGGTACTGGAATCAACCAATTAAGTTCTTTAAATATATAAAACCAAAAAAAAACTAATTTATGTGTGTAAGGATTTACATTCTATAAAGCACTAGATTGTAGCAAATTATAATAATTTATGTTGTTTTATAATATTTAAGAAACATGTTTATTAGTCATTTTAAAAACAGTTCACACTAATAAAGCTTCAGTACAAATAAAATGGTCAGGTAAGAGCAGACTGCTTCATTAATATCATTATGTTATCAAGTGGCATGTTTTTCCTGATCCATAAAATGAGAGTAAGATTTTACACTGCCACAATTGGTTACTGTAGGGCATTAATGCTAGAATCCCTGAAGCCTACGAAAACACTCTTAATCCCGGCTCACTTTAAAATCCTTTGTATCTCCTCATCAATGTATTTTGTTTTGTAAATGTGTCAATCAGCACAAGCAGCAAGCAGCCTGCAATCCCATCCCCCCTCAACAGAGCTCAACTTGGGCAAAATGTTCTCCCATCTCAAGCCAAGGCTCCTTATCTGCTTGTGAGGTGCCTGGAGTTGTATAGGGTAAATAATACAGTATAGTGTTATTTGGAATGCATTCCATGTGTGTTCTGTGTCTACAAAGATCTGGATAAATGTAGGATGAAAGGAAATGTGAGGCAAGAAATGCTGAACAGATACCTAAAGAAGAAACTTTTTCCATGTTATACTTATAATGATGTGAAGTGTATAATGTGTGAAGATTTTAGTCCAAATATCAAATACACACATGTACTTTTATTCAAGAATATAAACAAAGAAAAAAAAAGCATTCGATTTACATGTTACTGTCAATGAGTTAAAAATCCAAGCTCAAATATCAATTGACAGGAAGTTGATATGTATTCTTGAATAGTATAGAGGTAAGAACTGCTGCCTTATAACTAAAAGGTACTAGGTTCGAGACCAGATTCTCTGCGCTTTGAGTAGTGAGCTGCTAATACTATTACTTTAGTATAATAAAAACATACAGGTACATTTGATTTGAATTTGTAACATCCGGTTTAAGTTGTGGCTACTTGTAAAAGTTAGCTATTTTTGGTTGAAAAAAGTTTGTTATACTGAAATATACATTTTGTTAAAAGTAAATCCATTAAACATGATGTTATATGAACATTTGCCCGGGCCAACAAAAAGTATTTTATATTCTGAATAATGTTACATTGGTATTCACTACAATGGGATTTAACCTGTATTTGCTCTTTTCACATTTTCTTGCCGTTTTTGTTCTTCTGTAGTTTATTTAATAAATCCTTTAAATATAAAGTAAGTAAGTAAATTTTATTTATATAACACTTTTCAAGAATAAATATGCCCGAGAAGGAGAACAGGCATCCTGGCCAGGAAGAAGGGTAGTTTCTTACCCAAACGGGAGGCCGGAATGGAAGGGTAGACAGGTTGACCAGCCGGACAAAGAAACAACTTTATGCCTGGCCAGAATTATATGATGATGACTTTGGGAGAACTTCCATTTCCCATATGGCAGGTGGCAGTTGTCCTTTTGTGATGATCTTGTTGGGACACCTGCAATGGTGCTTGGGAGTTGGAACCCAGAAATTCAATTCTGTCAAGGTCCCTGGGGGCTGGAAGAGTGTGCTCTTGGGAGTGGAGCTCCCTTCTTTCCATTTTACCTGTAAGTGCTTCCAAGAAGACACGTTGTGTGAAAAGGAGCTCACCGCCTTGTATCGGGAATACAGAGTCGGGAAGCAGCAGGTAACACTGAAATTGGAGGACAGAAGGAGGAAGAATTGGTTTTGTATAGTGGCTTGCTCAATGATCCTAATGCACGGGTGATTGTTAAAAGGTGTCTTGGGTGAATAAATATATTTTATTTCATCAATGTATTGTGATGGGCATTATTGTGTCTGAGGTTTGGGGCTCAGTGACAACCCCTGGTGATCACAATGTTACAAAGTGCTTTATGTATTGGCATCACAGACACTAACATAAAAGAGAGTTAATAAATTAAAACCAGGAATAATATGCTTAGACATGCACAATAAAACTTTTTTAAAATGTCTACAATGTCTACTGATCTAACATCTACAGGAACAGAGTTCCACAATTTAGGGGATACAGCTTCAAACACAATTTCCTTTAGTCATAAGTCTGGGTGCAGGACAGCTAACTAACCCTGATCAGACCACCTGCACAAGGGTGCAGTAGCTCAGTAATAAAGGGAGGAGTTTGACTATATAGGAGTAGTTTGCTTAGTGACAATGATGGCACGCTTAGATGCTGCGGATGTGTGCTCTCCGACTCAGAGTTTGGTTTTTCCACCCTGCCTGGATAAATACACATATAGCCGGCAGGATATTTTATCTATTGGCTTACGGAGCGAGAGTTGCTCAACATCTGAGTTTCTCCGCGTCCACAACATTCCGGACGACATCACACTAACACTGGGTTCTCCGTGGATTACAATCCCAGCTTCGAGGTGCCGAGGCGGTGTGCTAGCAAGGCAAAGGAAGCAGCCACACAAACCACCGCTTCCAAGCATTTTCTCCTCAAATGTGAGGTCGCTGGCAAACAAACTGGACAAATTGAAGCTGTGGATTGCAACGGAAAAGATCATCAGGGACTGCTGCATCCTGCTGATCATGGAGACGTGGCTTAATCCACTCATACCGGACACAGCTATCGAGATAGCAGGCTACACAGCACACCGGCAAGACAGGACAGAGAGCTCCGGTAAGAAAAGAGGAGGGGGGCTGCGCATTTATGTGAATAATAGCTGGTGCACAAATTCCACTATAGTCACCCGACACTGCTCTCCAGACGTGGAGTTTATGACAATGACCCATATACCTCCCCCATGAATTTAACACCATATTGCTAACTGCTGTGTATATAGCACCAGATGCTAATGCTAACTTGGCACTGGGGCTTTTGCATGACACCATCAGCAGTAAACAGAGCAAGTATCCTGAGGCTGTTCACAACATTCTGGGGACTTTAATCATGCAGATCTGAAGCAGTTCTCCCCAAATTCCATCAACACATAAAGTGTGCAACCAGGGGAGTAAAAACACTGGACAAGCTGTACACAAACATCAGACAGGCCTATAGGGCTAAACCCCTAGCACACCTTGGCCAGTCTGATCACACATCCTTGCTTCTGATCCCTGCATATACCCCCCTCTGGAAACAAGCTCCTATTATGACCAGGACTGCTACCATATGGCCCAAGGAGGCCTCCCAACAGTTGCAGGACTGCTTCCAGAGGACCGATTGGGAGGTTTTCCATCACCAAGACTTGGAGAACCACACTATGGGAGTCCTGGATTACGTCAGGTTCTGCACGGACAACGTCAACAGGGACAGACACATAAGGATTTATCTTAACAGGAAGCCCTGGATGATGAGGGATGTCCAGAGTCTGCTGAAAGCTAGGAATACTGCTTTCAGGTCTAGGGCTTTTTACAGTGTAGCCAGAGCGAACCTGAAGAGAGGCATCCGAGAGGCCAAGGCAGCGTATAGAATGAGGATAGACGACCATCTGAGGAGCAACAACACCAGGCAGGTGTGGCAGGGTGTTCAGCACATCACTGGCTATAAATCCAGCAACTCCTCGGCCGCTGATGGAGACGCTTCTCTGGCAGAGGAGCTGAACATCTTCCTTGCCCACTTTGAGGTGACACCAACAGCAGCTCCATCACAGCCGCCTGTTCAAAACAGCAACATATGGTGGAAGAGTGTGAGGTGAGGCGGGGGATGAGGAAGGTGAACCCGAGGAAGGCTGCAGGACCCGACGGTGTGGCTGGACGGGTGCTAAAAAACTGTGCGGATCAACTGGCCAGATTTTCAGAATGATTTCCGCCCAGTGGCACTCATATCTGTCATCATGAATTTCTTTGAGAAACTGGTGCGGAGTCATATCATGCCTGCCTGCCAGTAGACCTGGACCCATTTCAATTTGCTTACAAAGCAAAGAGATCCACGGAGGACACTGTGGCCACAGACCTTCATGCTGCCCTGACCCACCTGGAGCAGCAGGGTAGTTACGGCTGACTGCTCTTTGCAGACTTCAGCTCAGCGTTTAACACCATCCTCCCACAACAACTGGTGTCCAAACTGGCAGATCTGGGACTTCCATCACTCACCTGCTGTTGGATACTGGACTTCCTGTCTGGTCGCTCCCAGAGGGTCAGGCTGGGTCTCCACAAATTCACTGATCTAAGCTTCAACACCGGGATGTCGTAGGGTTGTGCACTCAGCCCGCTCCTCTATACCCTCTACACATATGACTGTGTCCACAATCACCATAGCAACAAGATCATAAAGTTTGCGGATGACACGATGTTGGCTGGACTCATCTCAGGCAAGGAGGGTGAGCTGGCATACAGGGACGAGGTGGAGCAACTGTCAGAGTGGTGCACAGTCAATAACCTACTCCTCAACACCACAAAAATGAAGGAGCTTGTTATTGACTTTAGAAAAAACAAAACTGACATCCAGCCACTCGTCATTGGCGGGACCTGCGTGGAGAGAGTCCCGGTGTTCAGGTTTCTGGGCATTGAGCTGGAGGATGACCTGACCTGAAGCGCCAACACCAAGGAGCTGCTGAAGAAGGCATAGCAGAGACTGCATTTTCTGAGAATCCTCAGATAGAACCATCTCCCCAAAAATCTGCTCCTTGCCTTTTATCACTGTTCCATCGAGAGTGTGCTCACGTACAGACTGTGTGTGAGATACGGCAACTGCACTTCCTCAGAAAGGAAAGCGCTCCACAGGGTCGTCAGGACAGCGGAGAGAACAATTGTTTGTACCCTCCCCACTCTGGAACAAATCTATACCTCCCGATGCCGCAAAAAAGAAATAGACATTTCACAGGATTCGTCACATCCTGGTCATTGCCTCTTCCAGCTTTTGCCATCGGGCAAGAGATACAGAGCAATGAAAACCAGGACAAACCGCCTTAAAAACAGCTTTTATCCAAAAGCAATCATGGCCCTGAACTCAGAATAAAACTGGTCCATATCATTCTCTCCCAATGTGCAATATAGACCTTAATTCAACAAGTTCAATTTGTATATTTTGTAAAGTACTATCTGGTTTGTTATTATTTTCTCTCTTCTTGTCTTTTTAACTCTTATGCCTCACAATGAGTCGACTGCTCCTTCAATTTTGTTGTTCCTTTGTAAAAGTGACAATGACAATAAAGATCTATCTATCTATCTATCTATCTATCTATCTATCTATCTATCTAAACTGTCAGAACCAGGATTTTAAAGTCTAAATTTCATGGGAAGCCAGTGCAAATAATTAATGATGGGTGTGATGTGAGATGTTTTTGATGATCTAGTCAGGAGCCTTGCAGCAGCATTCTGAACCAGCTGTAGTTGAGCAAAAGAGGACACAAAGCCTACATTATCTCGAACCTTTGGGATAAAACTGACAAATTACATTTTTAGTTTTTGTTTTTTTTGTAACATTCAGAGAATCAAGCAAAAAAGAAAACCTTCCAACATGTGATGGTTTAAAACAAATATTGTACAGTAACTATACTGTATGTCATCAGCACAGCAGTGGTACCAAGTATAACCAAGGGAAATTAAATACAAGGTAAATGAAAGATGGTCCAGAACAGAACCATGTGGCACACCACAGGACAGAGTAGCACATGATGCCACAAAGTTACCAGCAGCAACAGAGAAGTTCCTTTGGGAAAGATAGGAAGAGAACCACTCCAGGACTATCACAGATATGCTTACATTTGTCCTGAATCACTCAATCAGGATATAATGATCAATAAGATCCAGCAACACTAGCAGAGAGTGTTCACCCACATCACCATGCATTAAAATGTCATTAGAATCTCTGAGAGAAGCTGTCTCAGTAGAGTGCATTCTATGGAAGCTAGGCTGAAATTTATGTAAAATATTGTGTTCCTCCAGGACAGCTGTATGTTGGCTGGCAACAATTGTTTCTAAGATCTTGCCATAAGGGACAGTTTAGAAATAGGCCTATAGTTTTAAATCAAATGGTCGAGCTTAACAGTAGATAAGAGTAGGAATAGTAGTAATACGTGCGGGGACATTACTAATCTTAGTCATAAAAATGAATGAAAATGATCACAGAATCATAGAGCAATGTTTTAGTTTTGTTTTTAAGCCAGAAGGCTTGCAGTCATCCTCGCACTTGAATGGCATTTTAAAATACAGGTCTGACTAGCCTGGGGTGAGGCCTGTTTCTATGGCAATCACTGAGGGTCACAGCCTTGCTGTTGTGGTATTTCTGAGGCTCACAAGAACAGGGTTACCTATGGATCAACAGAGGGATTTGTAGTACAGCATCCTCGGGCCTAACGTTAGGTGCTTCAGACCCTGGTATAATTTGCAAGGATTGCTGCAGAAGGAACCCCTGGGAACAGGTTAATGTCATCTCCTTCCTGCAGGTTTAGCTAGTTTAGAGTATGGTGGAAAGCTGATGCAAAGGTTCAAACAGCAGGGTAGTAGTTCAGCTAGATTGGGAGGTGAGTGAAAGAGTATTAAATGATTGATGTACTGTATTTCAGCAGTTATCAAGCAAATAAGCAACCTCTAGCTGATAGTCAGGAACCAGCATTGTGATAACCAGGCCTTTAAAGGCTACTAGAGTTTGTGATGCAATTTGTTTCATTTGGGACTTTGAGATTTTCCCTCTGATCATCCCTTCCTTGCGTATGTTTAATAAACAAACATTTTTTAACCTAATAGTTATTCCTGAAAAAAAACAGGTGTAGTGTATTCCAAATAAGAATACATTGTTTTTTTTTTGTAAATAGTTTGAACGTCTGATGCTGACATATGATACTAAAAAAATATTTAGTAACAAAACGTTGACTGGTAACAAGAAAGCTCAAAAAGGACACATAACAGGAAGGTTATTGTAACCCAAGGAGGCTAAATTTATAAAGGCTGAACAAAAGCGCTGAAATGTTAAATGGTAAGTAGCAGATTTATAGGAACGTCAACACAAGTCATAGACACTCCACATGACTACTTATTTTTGGAAATTAAACGTGACTGTGTCAGAGCTTGTGCAAAGCATTGGAGTCCCCCAAGCTAAAACTATACTTTGTAAAAAATTGCCTTCTTACCTATAATTGCCTTCTTTCTTTTTATTAGCGGTCCTAACACATTGACATTGGATTGCTATCCCCTCCACAGTGTGAAGTCCTAATAGCACAAATAAAAATGCAATGCAGTTTACTAGCAGCTTAGTCTTAAATCCCAATTGTACTGCCCCAATTTCACTTGATAAAAGACCTTGAAAAAATATTATACCTGAGGGTATAGCATTCCATGCCTAATATAATATTAATAAAAAAAGTCCATTAGAGAAATATATCACTGGCTTGCAATATATATTGAGGATTTATTGATACAGATTTATTTTTAATATATGGCACCAGTAGTGTCTAGATGTCCTTGAGAATATAATTCTCT
Organism: Polypterus senegalus; assembly: GCF_016835505.1. Classification (NCBI taxonomy): domain Eukaryota; kingdom Metazoa; phylum Chordata; class Cladistia; order Polypteriformes; family Polypteridae; genus Polypterus; species Polypterus senegalus. The sequence goes on from NW_024377756.1 coordinate 16,025, forward strand.
ATGATCCTTAAGTCTGCACAATAACCATGTAACATCTGGAATTTTAAATGAGAAAAATATGGAAAACATCTAAATCATACATCTTGATTGATGTTTAAGGAATTAAATATAGTACATTATGCTAAATTAAAAATACATGCTAATTTAATAAACATACTATTAAGATTAGGTAATTATTGAGAAGCGAAGTGTGTGATTTAGACTGCAAATTATATACATGTATAATAAATTATAAATGTTTCTGGAGTCATTATATGTATTATATAATGTTATTATACTAAAAGAAGAAACTGAAATTAATTACTCCTGTAACCTCATACATACAGAAGCTATCTTCAAACCAAACAGGCAAACAAAATGTAATAAAAAGAAACATTTTTGGAGGAATAACTTCTTTTATTAATGATTTTTCAGAATGTGGCTCCCGATACTTATACACTCAACTCTTCATTTAACACTTCATTTAATATAAAAGACATATGTTCTTGTACTTGGACATACAATAACAAAGATAAAAAAGAGCAATATAAGTGTTTCACTTAAGAGGAAAAAAACAGTCAAATCGATCACAAAGTGGTTTATATTATGTCTCCAATATTTTAAATAAACATCATCTAGTTTTATTACAGGAAAAACAATTTAAATAATAATTAATTTATAGAGAGACATCAGTCATTAGTGTTTAAAAGGAAATATACTGTAGTAATCTTCTTTTATGTGTTTCTCTTTAAGAAAGTTGTAATACTCATTGAATGTATTAGTCTTTGTGGCTGATCTATACCGAGTTGTAATTTGGTCAATCAGTGTGTTCCACTTTCCTCCTTTAATTTTAATTTGGTATAGCTAAATTATACGATGAAGGAGAACTAATACTAAATTGAATTTCCAAGTAAGATCAGAAAAAATATAGAAATAAAAATACTAATATAAAAAGGCAAAACTATAATAACCTTGGTTCACATTGATCTTTTGTCTACTATGAACAAACATTATTTTTTAATGGCGCTAAGAAGTGTGTATCATGTGGTGGGAAATCTCAAATTGTGGAAAAAATTTCAGAGTCAGAGCTAAATGATACCTTTAAGGACATGACTCCTGATCTGCAGGTTTTTTTGGCAAAGCAAAGAATTAAATTAAAATTCAACCCTCCTGGAGCTACATGTTTTTGAAGATGTATTAAGATGTATTAAGGACTGTGTTAATTAAAATCAAATAAATTTAAAAATGAAAAAAATCATTAGTAAATACCATCAGCATTGCTGACTTTGATTCAGTAACAGGAAAATTATCTCCTAATGAGGTGGCCAGATTCAGCACTACCTCAGGCTGTTTACCTAAAGTCTGAAATGTTAACTTGCAAGCATAGTTAAGATCATTTCTAACCTCACTTCATCAGAAATGACATGCCTAACTTAATTATAAAAGAAGTGGCTAAGTAAAACAAAGAATTTACAATTGGGATCACTTGTTATGATCTTGGATATACAACTTCCTGGAGTTTTTTGGTCTATTGGCAAAAGTGGTCTTTATTATAAAGGGAACTGATGAGACACTCAAGGCTACTGAAGTTTAATTGAAAGATAAATCATACATCAGACCAGTCACTTGCCTTGTTCAACCCACAAAAATTCCAATGGAGTGGAAGAATGCTTAACCATAACCTTTCTGTGTAACAAATGTATTTAAATTATTTGGTGGCAGCTGTTAAAAAGGTAATATGGTAATCTTCCTTTATGTGTCATTTCCCCTTAAGAAAATAGCATTGCACATTGAACTTATTAGTTTTTGTGATTGGTCTATTCTGAGTTGGAACTTAGCCAATCAGGGTGTTCCCCTTTGCACTTTGTTAGTTTTAATTAAGTAGTGTCTCAGTAGTAATGCAGTACCTCTGTTTTTAAATGTGAAAATGTGCGTAATTATATGTAAAGTATTATTTAATAGACCTATTCTTAAATTACATTCTTTATGTGTTTAAGTATGTATATTTAAATATACACTCAGGAAAAAAAGAAACGTCCTCTGACTTTCAACTGTTTTTACTTTCAGTAAACTTAATGTGTAAATATTTGTATGAACACTAAAAGAGTCAACAACATAAGACATAAACTAAAAATGTTTCACAATGTGTCCCTGAATGAAGGGAGGCTCAAAATCAAAAGTACCAGTCAGTATCTGGTGTGGCCACCAGCTGCTTGAAGTACTGCAGTGCATCTCCTCCTCATGGACTGGACCAGATTTGTCAGTTCTTGCTGTGACATGTTACCCCACTCTTCCACCAAGGCACCTGCAAGTTCCTGGACAATTCTGGGGGTGGATATCCGTAGCCCTCATCCTGCGACCCAACAGGTCCCAGACGTGCTCAATGGGATTGAGATCCGGGCTCTTCCACTGCGAGGATGATCAGCTGTCCTTCCTGTCTCCCTGTAGCGCTGTCTTAGGCGTCTCACAGTGCGGACATGGCAATTTATTGCCCTAGCCACATCAGCAGTCCTCATGCCTCCCTGCAGCATGCCTAATGCACGTTCACGCAGATGAGCAGGGACCCTGGGCATCTTTCTTTGGGTGTTTTTCACAGTCGGTAGACAAGTCTCTTTAGTGTCCTCGTTTTTAGAACTGTGACCTTAAATGCCTACTTTCTGTAAGCTGTTAAGGTCTTAACAACCATTCCACAGGTGTATGTTAATTAATTGATTATGGTTAATTGAACATGCATGGAAAACATTGTTTAAACCCTTTACAATGAAGATCTGTAAAGTTATTTGGATTTTTAAAACATTATTGTTGAAATACACAGTCCTGGAAAAAGGGATGTTTTAGTACAGTTTTAAAGTACAGAGGATTTAAAGTTCAAACAATATTAACACTAACGTATAATATTCAACAGTGAGAGAATAGCTAATTTTTGTTTATTATTAGAACATACCTTCACATTTATGTATCTTTAGGAAGAATTAATGAATATATTTGGACATCTCCTTCCATCTTTGACCATAATGGATGTAGTTTAATTTTGAACCAATTTAATTCTTCGTAACAACTAGAGTTGAAATATGAAATGCAATTTGTCTTTGTGTACCACTTGATTCCCCAAGATGGCCTTTGCTGTTTTTTGATTTTAAAGCTTCAGCAATGAGCACATGTGAAAAGAGGATTGCCAGGGCACATACCTTTTTAACTTCTTTTAACAAGATTATTGTAATTTTTAACAATTTTTATACGGTACATTTTCGTTTTAATCAGAACAACAGAATACATTTATTTATCTTCCTAACTCTTATGTACTCTTATGTGTGTTTATTTTTGACTAATATGTCTTTGCTATAAAAGGAATCAGTTGAACTAAAACCATACTACCTAGAAAAGCACTGCACATCATAATTTATCTCTTAATGATCGTATTTTCTTGCTTTCTCCAAAGAACTTGGTGTGGTGTGGATTGTAACTGTTACAAGAGTCATTAGTTAAAATAAATGCAATCTCTGAATTTTTTATATATATATAACTTCAAGTATGAATAATGAACTTATGTACTTTATGTGGTACAAGTCATTGTGAATGTAGTAAATGAGAAAAAAAATGACGACATTGTATTTAATTTTTCTTCTACTTATTTTTAAATGTAACATTTATAACTCTGATCTTCAAACCTGTTAAAAATAATTACACAACCATAGGGAGCTGAAGCCCATCCGGTGAAAACTGGGTGCAAGGCAGGAACCACCACTCACACCAGTCTAGAATTAGTTTTTAGAATTACAGTATCTGTTAACTTAACACACATGTCCTTTTAATTTTTGAAGTAAACTATTACACTCATTAAAAGACATACTGACACAAGAAGAATAAAAATATCCATCCATCCATTTTTTAAGCCCAGTACTAATTTTGCATGAAGCCAGACCCTTATTGGGTCATAATACTTTATAAGATACATATATTCTTCTGTGGCCAGTTTATAGTAACCAAATATTATATGTATAACATTTGAGATGATCCTTAAGAAATAAAATAAATAATATGACAAAAAAATACCACAAGAAATGACATTCATTTTGTATGGGAATGTAAACAAGAACAAGATAATTTTTGTATACTTTATTGAATGCCTCTACCACCTATGACCACATGTAAGCATCAGCCTGTCAATTACAGTAATGAAGTGTCTAGTTTAGGCACACATTGTTGGTGTAAATGATCAAAAGGGCACTAATGCATTTTCTAATAATCAATGTTAAAAAAATCTATGAGATGAACAACCTACTTCTTGAAACAAATGCAGCAACCATTACACTATATATGGCTAACAAAACATGGAAAGAAACAGCGTTTCCATGCCTGCCATCTATGAATGCTGTCCCAAATGAGAGTTATTTAGATAGGAAAAAAAAGTAATTATTTTTTGTATTTTATTAAATATATTCCAAATGATAACTTTTTAAATCCCTGTATGATATTACTAACCTATGGTTAAATATGCAATACAAATAACTTGTAAGTATCAAAGTATTGCTTCATAGCTCTCATTTCCATTCATTTAAGAGGTTTATATAGGTGTTTAAAAGTGAGGCAAAATTTTAAAATAATTTTCACTGCTGACTTAATGTAAATTCTATTTTATAGAAAATGTCCATATGCACTTTTCTGTCTTTCTTAACAGACAACCTGCAATTTCCCCATCTCCTCTGTATGAACCGTCACACCAGTTTCAACTCTTCTGATTGGATAATACTACATTTTGCAGTTGTATAAAGTAATATGGGGTTCATCTTGAACACATTATAATTTGGCTTGGCTAGTATTTGATAAACATTAAATAAATGAGGCTAGTACCTGCAGAAGAGTCCCTGTCATCTCCATAACAGCTTTATCACAGTGGGAAGTCTAGTGTACAGATCTCTTCTTTTTTACGTCGTCTCTCTATGTATTATTAGTTCATAGTGTGCGTGCTTATATAAGTGTTTTATAGTTTTATAGTGAAATATGTTTAGATATTTTTCGGAATTTAAAAAATCCAAAATCGATAATATATAAGTAGAAAGTATTCACATCAGAAAAGGTTTGGTAAAGAATCATTATGAATCAATAAACATCAGTGCCACTGGCAATTCCACAATTAAATTCCACTATGATTTTTTCTTAGGTTTATAATTAACGTCCATGTTTTATGCCCTCTAGTAAACAATACCTTACAATTAAAGTGACTGGGAAAAGGCTTTTTGCACTCAAGCACAATTGTCTCAGAGGTTTATTGCTTCTGTCAAGTGCATACGATTAAGCTCTGACAAATCAGGAAATACCTGATCAGAAAAGCATGTATGCACCCACTAATGGGAGATGCATGAACATGAGTGAGTCTGACTTAATAATCTTTTCAGGTACTAGTAAAATCAATTATTTGGATTCATATTGCTTTGAGATTTCATTGCACAGTGCTCTAGCATAAATCATAGGCTGTAATAGGCTTGTTCCTGGCTACTGCTTTTGCATGCTTTTCTCCTCATAGAATTAAAAATATAAAAATGATCTTTCCTTAGAAAACTGTTCATAAAATATAATAAAAGCAAAATTATGAAAAATACGAGAAGGCAGCCATTCAAAAACTAATCAGCATGTGTATTTGCTTTTTTTTCACTAATTGCAGGGCATGGAAAATAAAGAAAGACAATCAGAAGAGCTGTCTATCTTGACAGCTTATGAATACATATGAACAGATAAAGTTCTTCTTGTCACACAAAACAATGTGTCTGGGGGGCCTTTTCAGTTTCTCACTCACTACCAGAATGCTGAAGTCCCATTTGTCAAATAGATAAATAAATAAGTATGCATAATAAATAAAGTAGTTGCCTACGCATGCTGTGGAAACAGCCATCTCTGAATCACATTAATGGCAGTGGGCCACGATTAACTACAAGTAATAGCTATTCAATTATACACAGCTAGTTTAAAACTACACTAGTGTTCTTTCATTGTGCATGTGACAAAATTACTGCCCAGCATAAACTTTTCTTAATGGAAAAATATTACACATTTTAAAATATCAACTATAATTCTAAACCAATCAAGCCTAGAAGACACATTGGTACAGTTAATACGGAGGTGCTAGGAAAAACACAAAACAACAAATGAGATTTTTTCTTCTGATGACAGGAGAACGGTAAACTATTTATTATGCTTCCTCTTGTGGTTTTGCAGTTAGTCATGGAATAACGATCTTCAAAATCTATGTGATCTGAATAATAGCTTCATCTATCTGCGGCTGTAGGTTTAAAAACAGCTTAGGTGGGGATAATTGTTATACAATGTTACCATGAAATCTCATGCAGACTGCAGATTATCAACAAAAATTCCCCATTAAGTAGTTAAAAATTATGCCTTTTAAAAATAAGACTAAAAATATGTCTGTTGACATTAAATATATAACAATAATATATCATGCAAAAAACTGGAATTCATCTGTTCTTTTTCTATATCTGCTCTTTTTACAGGGAATTTCAAGGAGCTGCATCTGATTTAGGCAGAAACAAACAAAAGGAAGGAACACTGGGCCACACTCACATAACCAGGCACCTTCATTTTAGAGCTATCAGTCAAACATGTCAGTAACTCTGTGGAATGGGGGAGGAAACTGGAGATCCCACAGGAAAGCCATGAAATTACACACATTTTACACAGAAGTCAACCTCAATGGACGATGTACCAGAATACAAATCAGCATGTGATGTCAAGAAATAAATAATGCTATATAATGTGACTGCTAGGGGGCATTTGGTGAGCAAAGACTCCAGATGTTTCATTAGATTTAGAAAACCAAACATGATGATACCTATGAATCTGCACTTTTTAACACAGTGGGGACTCTTTAGTTTTTCATTTGACTATCAGGAAGCTTAAATAGCCTATTGGATGCCTGGGACAGATTCCCAGAGAGAGGTCTTATTCTGTATATAAAGAATGGCATGATGAGGAAGGCAGTCACTGCCAGTCTTCAGCTACCTTCTTGGATTGTGCTAAAGTTGCCTTCTTATGCTATGGCAATTTTTGGGCCTGTCACTTGTGATACCTAACATTTCCACTTGGTTGCATTAATGTGAATGTTTAATTGGCATTTTGGATGAAATGCAAGGTCACTGTTTATTTTCTACTTGGTCAGCACACAATGCAATTAACTCTAACCATTTCTGAAGGAAATAAAGACCAGATTTAGTACATTAAACGTGCCTCAAATTGCTCCAATGTGTCCACAAAAATACTATTTCTGGATGATCAGGCAGTTATTTTTCTTATTTAATATCACCAAAATGAGGTGAGAGGTCAGTATAACATCACAACTTGGCTAATTTAGGTAGCACTATTTTCTTTGAATTGTCCCCATGAGGCTATATTTCAAAGGGCAATCATGTGAAATGTTTCATTGGGAATCTTGCATTTTCCATCTGCCCCATAGCAAATGGGCACAGCATTAATCCTTTGGACATTCAGTCCTCCTGGGATGTGTCCTGTGTGAGACACTTGTGCTCCCTTCCTGAAAAAACAGAACAACAAGAGCTGAGGTACCCAGAATTATCCATTCTTTTTTCATGATGCTAAATATGTATTAAAAAAACTGCTGCAAACTATTCATCTATCATCAGTACTTGTCTACTGCAGTCTGTGTCAGTGTTGTCACACCTAGGCATGGAAAATCACAGCGGCTTCAAATTTTCATTTCAGTCAGGCTTTTATTTGAACTCCTTGCTTTGACTTATTGTATTCCCTTTTTTGAAGTCTGCCTGAGTATTCAAAATGGATCTGCCGTCTGTAGCAATGTGTATTGTATTTCATCATTCACTCTGTATCCTTTATTCTTTTTAAATACCATTTTAAAAGCTAGGCAGTATTGCAAAGGGTAGAGATGACACTGAATGAAGGCATATGTTTAATTGTAAGACTGTCTGTTCATCTGGATGAAATGACTTTTCAAGTGCTCTCTGAAAAATGGATACTGGATCTCTTCTTAAGCAGGTCAAGGAGAAAACATACAGATCAGCAAAACTTTTAAGTGACAAGCAAATTCAATAGATTTGTTTCAAAAGTTAGAAAGATATTACAAATACTACAGTCACATTTAGCACTTATGCCGGAATGGAGAAGCATATATAGGTTGATCTTTGATTGTAAAAACTGGTGGTAGTGAAAAATCAACAAATTCTACAGCACTGAAGGACCGTGATGTTCCAGCTCTGCATTAGTCTGTGATGGGGTGCAAGCAAAACCATTATGTGAGGATAAGGGAGGAAGACTGGACACCTTCACTACTGTGTCTCTTCAGAGAATCCTTGGGTACCGCAGATTTGACGTTGTGTTGAACGAGCGGTTGCTCACAGCGTCCTGAATGAGGCACATTACCTGCATTGTGAGGGAGCATCAGTTACGGCACTATGACCATGTGGTGTGATTCCCCAAGGGTGGCCTGACTCACAGGAACCTCATTGTTGAGGACTTGAGCTGCTTGTCATTTTAATCCATTCCTGATTTTGATAGCTGTTTTAAAGTTAAAAATGATAGTAGACTTTTTTCCTAGCATTATATAACACAAGGCTTCAGGTAATGAATAAAAGCCAGCAGCTGACAATATATACTCTTCCTTTATATGTGGAAAACATCATCTAGCACAACCCAGAATTCTTACCTAAAAATTTAAGAAAAGCTAGACCTTATTTGTGGGAGATGATTCCTTGCTCCTACTCCTTTGGGTCACCTGTTTTGGAATGTTTTAGAATCTTTTGAAATAAACTCTCATGCTTATTTTCCAAACAGTCTTGGCATCACTATATGCTGTAATGGCTATTTGAGATAACACCTGATGGAGGGTTGCTACCTAATGGTCAACCTAATGGGATAACCTACATTACACTGCTGGAGAGTCTTCTCATCTTCATCAACAGGTTTTATTCTATCCAAACATCCAAACATAAAGGGAAAAGAATGACTTATTTT
>NW_024377757.1:0-26430 GCF_016835505.1 Polypterus senegalus
AAAATAGAAATGTTTTTGTGGAATAAAAACTAAATTAAAACTAAAAATACAGTATGAAGGAAAAGTAAAACTAAACTGAAGTTCCAAGTAAGGTCAGAAAAAATCTAGAAATAAAAACTAATGCAAAAAGACAAAACTATAATATCCTTGCTGCAGACCCAATATGGGAAATCCCCCCTGAGTCTGATGACATCACTTCTAGTTCCTGTCTGAATGATGTCAAATCTGGTTCCTGTCTCGATGACAAGGCTGATTATTTCACAAATGTTCATTGCAATTTAAAGAATAGTGTCCAGTCTACCAGTTCATATTTACATATGTCTGGGAATGTATTTGTAAAGTTGAGAAATACAAATTTTTGACAACTGCATAGGTGAGAAATTATGAATACCTAATCAAAAGGCTCTGTAGTTATTACTATCTGTATTAAAAATAAATATAATACATTTTACAAGTATACATTGAAAAAATAGTTTTAATTATTTAATGTGATATTGTTATATTTTTGGGAGCTGAATTAATAAAAGAAAACCATTTTCTTCATCACTTAACATTTTTTCACAAAACACATTTTTTTTAGCTGTCAGTCATGTTTTTTTATTGTTTTCACACTATAATTGAATATCAATATTTTAATTGAATGACAATTTGAATATAACATTTTCTAATATCGAAATATTATATTATTTTACTTTTATAGGTTATGTCTGTATAAAATGCAATAATGTTTATTGTGAAATGTCATTTTTTTAATGTAGATACATATGTTCCACATGTTCCCAAATGTTCCCAAAGACAGAATAAAAGAAAATCAATTTAACATAATACAAATGAAATATGAAGAGAAAGCTCAGCTCAATATTAATAAAAGGAAAATCATTTAAGAACAATAGGTGACAATAATGACACTATAACCTATAAATCTTTAAAGTATGGCTGCATCTCTCCCAGTAAACATTTTATTTACTGGTGTTTACCATCATGCATAAAGAAAATACAAAGCCTATTCTATACAAAAATTTAGAAATGATCTTTGGAATCACTAATGAAAATATATTAACTACTGAACTGCTTTAGAGATGATTGCAAACTTTGAATTTAATCTATGGTAGGTGACCCAGAACATTAAAAAATAGATACCATTCACAGTATACTTGTACGTAATATGTTCATAATAGTAGAGCACTTTACACAATTCTAAGTTGAATACGTTCCACCTATTTCCAAATATAATTCCAGTTTGTCATTTGTCATTCCTAAAACAGAAATCAATTTAACATAATACAAATGAAATATGTAGAAAAAGATCAGCTCAATATTAATAAAAGGAAAATCATTTAAGAACAATAGCTTGCTGAGATCACCAGTTGACCCCTAATATTTAATACAAGTTTAAGAAAATGTAAAATGTCATATGAGTGTTGAAGTCTCCAAGTATGTAGACAATCATCTACAGTGTAATGATTTGTATATTTTATTTAAAAAAACATATATTATTTTTGAATAATAATACCTTTAAAAATTACTACATTGCCACACATAATTCACATGAAATGATTTCATTGAGCGAATGTCTAAGCCTTTCATGTAATTGTTAAAAACTGGGCAGACTTTTTTCATGCTACAATGTTTGAATCAACATATATGCATCAACGAAAGCCATCATTAACAAATGAGAATGTAATATTAAACTTTTTTTATATTAAGTTAGCAATCTACAGCATTTAAAAATAATGTTGACTTTAATCAAATAAAATATCAAATGAAAAATGAAGTCTGAATCTGACAAGAAAAAGAGAGCATTGCCATAATCATGCTAGCAAAAACATTGCACTGAAAATTTCTAATAACCTATTAGATCTCTAATACCTTTCTATTGCCAATGTCCATCACTGCTCTCTTGCCCCCAATTGGGCAGTTGGAAATGTAGCATGCTGTAGATGCAGCCAGAAGACTTATGAAACAGATAGTCGAAGCACCTGGCATGGCTTCTGCTTTAGGTCTGAATTTTGAATGAAATTCTGAAGATTTGTTCCTCTTTATTCCTTTTTATACTCCATAAAAATCTTAATGAGTCAAATACATCACTGCAGAAGCATAAAACATGAAATTGATATGACCACAAATGGCATAAGAAAACTTGTCGAAATCAAATTAATTAATTAAGCTTTAGCAAAGTATTTCAGTTTTGTGCTGATTCTGTCGTGCTATTGCATAAATGTAATTTAGGACCGGTAAATTAATGTGGAATGACCTTTGTTCCCATGTTAATAAAGAGAAGTATAAGCTCACCTAGCCGTCTGAAAAGTCATCATAAAGCATTTACTTTTTAATAATTGTAGAAGAGGGGCAGAATACTTAAGCTTGATAAGTTGGAGATGCATTTATAACATGGTGCTTAACAATATTTTTCTTTTGAAGACCATGCATTCACTTTCCATTTCCTTTTCTTTTCCTGCCACAACCTACCTATTTGTGGAAGATAACATTGTGGACTATTGCCATGTGTGGTAGGTTAAAGTTAAGTAAAGAATGTTGGTTTGTGCTCTCTGTGATCTCTGAATTTTGCCATTTTAGTGTTATACCTGTCTAATGGTAAGAAAGTCCATTATCTGATGTCTTTCCCAATCTATTTTATTCAAATGTTTCACTGTTATTAAAACATTGTTGAATTTGTTGTGTATGCTGACATAGAAACATCTGCTGTGCTTTAATCCAAAAATAATGCACCTCTTTATATTAACTCAATGCACATTTTTGGCAGACTGTGTAATGATAGTTGATGTTGATCTATGAACTCAACAGCTAATAGTAATGTCTTAATTTACATACAGGAAATGGGAATAGGATTTGGAGTTTTGCAGAGGTTGTTGTACATGTCTACGACTGTTCAAGTAAAGAGTTACTGTTTTACAAACAACGTGTCGCTGAGTTATTGGAACCCGCAATAAAATCATTACATGGTGTCAGGAGTATGGGTTTGGAAAAGACAGTTTGAGTCAAGGAACTGAAAAAAAGACACTTAAAAAAAGAATTAATAAAGTAATAAATAAGAAATGGAAGGTCTGCAGCTGCCTCCAAAGCTTCAAATAGTGCTTTTAACTCTACTTATCTGCAATTGATGCAGATCATAAAGCGGAAAAAATGAAAGCTTCTTTATTTTTACATGTTGTTGAGGAAGAAGAATTTATAATAATTTTGTCTTTAAAGATGGGGACGAATTAAAACTGAAACCAATTATGCACAAATTTGAGGCATACTGTATACCTAAACGAAATGTGAACTATGAAAGACATTTATTTTTTACATGCATACAGAAAGCCGGGGAAACGATTGATCAATATGTGATGGAGCTGAGAAACCACAGCAAGTACAAATTTGGTGAGCTTACAGACTCTTTGATAAAAGATAGAATTGTATGTGGAATACCTGATAACGCTAAGATAAAGGTTGCTTAGAGAACAAGACCTAGATTCAGACAAAGCTTTAAAACTTTTCTTTCTGCTAAAATGGTAAAGTCACAAGCCAGAGAACTGATAAGTGAAAGCTGCACTGTAGATGTTCTAAACAAGTGTGATAAACAAAAGGTGTCCGAAGAGAAGAAAGCGACACGAACAGAAAGTTCCAGAAACAAGGCAGACAGAAAGTATCACTCAAAGTATAACCGATGTGGAACGCTGCATACACCAAAGAAATGCCCAGCCTATGGTAAGACCTGCAATAACTGTGGCAAGAATAACCATTTTGCACGATGCTGTAGAAAACAAGAACAGCAAAGTAAAGTGAATAGTGTTACAGAAACTGATACAGAAGAATTCTTTGTAAATGTCTTGGCAGAGAAAGGACAAAATGGAAAAGATGGGCTATTCCTTTGCAGGTGAATGGTGTAACTGTTTTATTTAAGCTAGACACTGGAGCACAAGTAAATGTTATTTCAGAGAATGTATTTAAATGCCACCAAAAACACTTTTAGTACCTCAGAGACCTTATCAAAAGGTAGGTGCTGATCTTTTCACTTGTGACCAGAAGGATTATCATATCGTAACTGATTATTACTCCCTGTATCCAGAAGTATGTGGGATTGAGTAAAGCAACAGCAGAGAATGTCATTCTGTACATAGAATCCATTTTTTCAAGGCATGGTGTGCCAGGGGAAGTTTTTACAGACAATGGTCCACAATTTTCAAATGCAAGTTTTAAACCCTTTGCACAATCCAATGGTCTAGTAGAAAAGTCTGTGGGCATTGTTGAAAAGATCATGTGCAAAGGATTGTGGAGGTGATTTTTATAAGGCTCTTTTAGCATATCACAGTTCACCACTAGAATGTGGCTGTTCACCAGCTTATCTCCTACTTGGTTGATGTATTTGTTCCAATCTGCCAGTAAAAGATGATCTTTTGAACACAGACTGTACATTCAACCCTATAAATGGTTAGGTCTTGCTTAATTACTACTACAACCTTTTCCGTTTTGTTTTCATTTACATAGTAGTAAATCTACTTTGCTTGCTTTTTAGGTGACATCTGGTTTATTGTACTGTAGGTGTAGGGTAATCTAAATTATGCAGAATCAGTTGGGCAGGAAGTAAATATTTAACAAGCATTATTGTATATTTCCATTCACTCACACAACTACCAATGTGTAAAGAATTAAAACAGAGAGCCTTTACTCACAAAAATGTTCACATTTTTCCTTAACATTATTTTTCTTTGGTTTAACAAATGTTAATGCACACACACACCTACAGTAATATACACAAAGTATTTAAATAATATCTTTACACAATGAAATACTGTAGCTCTCCAAGCATAACATTTCCTTCTCTTCCAGTCCAACATTTGCTAAGGCAAACATATTTGAACATTAATGTAACATACAGTGAATATTTCTTTTTAAGCATTGGATGTTTAATATAACAAATATCTTCTCCTGAAAGATTCAGCTTTTCAGGTGTTTTTCTAAACCTCTTTGGATGACATCTATGTACTACTTTTTGGTTTTGTGAAGCAGTTTGTACATACTTTTCATTTAAAATAGTTATAAGGGGTGTGGACTTGACCCGGACACAGACAGGCGGACATGTTGTTTGTCACCACCACACGTATTTTATTTACAAAAGATTACATCACTCAGACTTAGTCCAAACAGTGCACAAACCCCAACACACACAGTCCTGGCCACAAATGCCTTCTTCTCGGGCCGCCTCCACACCTCTCTCGCACCTTGTCCTTCTTCCACCGACTCCAGCCTCGAATGAAGGAGACGGCCCCTTTTATTCTCTCCCGGATGAGCGCCAGGTGGCTCCCGGCATTCCCTCTCTCCCAGCAGCTCTCCGGGTGTCCTTCCTAATCTTCCCCCCAGCACTTCCTGGTGTGGCGGAAGTGCTGAGGGAACAGGTCCCCAAGGCATTCGGGTGCCTCCTGGCGGTGACCACGGGCCCCTGCAGGGTGGGGCTTCCATGCCCTTAACCCGTGGCCCCCAAAGCAACGAGGAAGGCGGCCCCAATGTGATCCCGGGTGAGCGCAAAACCACATCCGGTCCCTCACGGCTTCCCGGCCGGGTCGTTGCCCCTGGCATCCCTGACAGGGGCTTCTCTTGTTGTTGTTGGTTAACTGCTGGGGTTTCTGAAACAGTTTCACTGAATCCTGGAAATCTGTTTTCAGGTTGATTTTTATTTGCATCATTCCTCTGTAATGAAGATGAGGTAAATAAACCTCCCTGTTTTTCAGCATTTAGTATCTGACCTACATGTCTTTTCGATGTGGAGTCTTCTCCATCAACAACATACAGTACATCAGTGGATTTATTCTAGTGGGATTTTTTACTAGTTGCCACTTATTATTTCTGAGATCTCAATGTAGAACATTTTTTTTCAATATTAAAAGTCCTAGTCAGTTTGTTATACATGTTTTTAAACTATTTGTTTTGTACTTCCCTTCACATACAGTATCTGGTTTCATGAGATCCATGTAAGATTTTTAATTTCTATTTATAAACATTAAGGCTGGTGTGGTGTGGAATTTTCATAGTCTACATCAGGTGAGAAATCTGAGGAATGTTACAGAAGAGATCATGCAATATATAATGGATCTAATTATATTTTCAGAAGACAGATGAACAAGTTAAGGCTAATTTAGTAGTGAACATCATATAGTTGTATATTCAGGAATTGAGGATATAGATGAATATGGTATAGCAGTATGTCTTAATAAGGTGGCAGTTAAGGCAGTTTTTGGTTATAATCCTTATAAGGAGCAAATACTGATCATACAAGACCTATGAATATTTCAGTGATACAAGTCTATGCACTGACGACCGTAGCAGAGAAGGAGGAAGTAGAAAAGTACTATAATGAATTACAAATGATGAAGCAATGGCAAAACAAGACACAAAAGTTGGAAGCAATGTACAGGTGGAACAGCTGTTAGATGACCATGGGCTTGGTGAATGTAATGAGACACATATTGATTAACTAGCAAAATACCCGCACTTCGCAGAGGAGAAGTAGTGTGTTAAAGAAGTAATGAAAAAGAAAAGGAAACATTTAAATAATAACGTAACATGATTGACAATGTAATTGTTTTGTCATTGTCATGAGTGTTGCTAGTATATATGTATATATATATATATATATATATATATATATATATATATATATATATATATATATATATATATATATATTGTGAAATATAGCAGCCCGGACACAGTTTCCCTCATCACCCACGCTTATTTACAATTATATTACAAAGTCAAGTGCACCGCCACCAAACCCTCAGTTCCCCAAAGTCCAGGCTCTCACTAGCCACTGTCTTTACACACACAAATACTCGGGCCTCTCTCGCCTCCTCTGCCACCACCTTGTCCTCCTCCTCACCCGACTCCAGCCTTGATTGCAGGGCTGCTCCTTATAGGTGGCTGCTTTGCAGCTGAGAAGTAGTGTGTGAAAGAAGTAATGAAAAGAAAAGGAAAAATTTTAATAATAATGTAACATGATTGACAATGTAATTGTTTTGTCATTGTCATGAGTGTTGCTAGCATATATATATATATATATATATATAGACACACACAAATACATACATATATATATATCTATATATACAGTATATCTATATCTCTATATATCTATCTATATCTAGCTATATGTATATATCTATCTATCTATCTATATAATCTATATATCTATATATGTATATCTATATCTATATACTGTATATATATATATCTCCTTTGGGGTGCGAGCAGCTGTTGCTGGGGGTGCCAGAATCCATCGAGGAAGAAAAATTAAAAACATTATTTGTACAAAATCTTAATTTATCTATCCATTCCTTAATAATTAAATGGGCAGGCTATTTCATATCAGTGCAATACGCTGCTTGTTAAAACAGATGACTCCTGCTCTTACGCACTTACTGCTGCGGGTATCTGTTGAAGTTCTATTTAAATTTCAAATATAAGTAATTTTTATTTGGTCTACAGAAATATTTTTAGTAGGAATGTAAGTTAAATTTAGTCATCATTGTGTAAAAGAAAAGAGACAACACAGCGTAAAGAGTTGGGGTTTCCGGCCCGTATACTGTAAACAAAATAAGTTTCTTTTTTACAAGGTCAAGGGTACAAACAAAAACATTGCTTACGCGCGCGACGCCTTCACATGCGCTGGCGGCCATTTTTATATAGGAGGAGCCGGAAGTGGATGAATGCTGGGAAGGAGGCGTGAGGGATGATGGGATTCGTGACGTCAGGGAAGATGGCGGAGGAAGGGCGGAAGTGGACGTGGTGTGGTCAGGTTATGATGGCGGAGCGTCTTTTTCCTGAAAGAGAGCAGAAAGGTTAGTACCCGCCATTCCCTACCGACAAACGCCCTTCGGCGATTTCGGTCCGCCTGCTGCCTCCTACTCAAGCGCGTGCGACACGACCCCCTCAGCCCAAGACCGTCCGGTCGGGCGGACCTAACCGAGAGGTCGTGGACGCGAGAGAGGGCATCGGCGTTGGCCTGAAGGCCGCCGCGGCGATAAGTGACCGTGAACTTATAGGGCTGCAAGTCCAGGAACCACCTGGTGACCCGCGGATTCGACTCTTTGTGAAGGGACATCCACTGGAGCGCAGCGTGGTCAGTCACCAGAGTGAATTCGCACCCAACAGGTAATACCGAGATAAGTCACGCCCACTTAATAGCCAGGGCTTCCTCTCCACTGCCGCACCTGGTTTCTCGGTCCAACAATTTCCGGCTTAGGTACATCACGGGGTGTTCGACACCATCAACGCTTTGGCTCAACACGGCGCCCAGGCCTGTGTCCGAAGCGTCAGTCTGGAGGACAAAGGGTAGCCCAAAATCTGGGGTCCGCAATACAGGTGCCGACGTAAGGGCCTGTTTCAGGTCACTAAATGCGTGTTCTGCTTTGTCGTTCCATACCACATGCAGGGGAGCCCTTCTTTGTCAAGCTAGTCAAGGGTGCTGCCCTTCGGAGAAACAGGGCACGAACCGGCGGTAGTACCCCGCTAGCCCCAAGAAAGCTTGCACCTGTCTCTTGGTATTCGGACGGGCCATTCCAGGATGTCTTTGACTTTGGAACATTGGGGTCTCACCTGTCCTCATCCCACAAGGTAGCCTAAATACTTGGCCTCCTTTAAGCCAAAAAAACATTTACGGGGGTTAATGCGGAGGCCGGCTTTAGCCAGTGTCGCGAGGACAGCAGAGAGCTGCAATAGATGCTCCTCCCAGGTGCCGGAATAGATGACGACGTCATCCAGGTAGGCGGCACTATAGGACTGGTGGGGCTTCAGCACTCTATCCACCAGACGCTGAAAGGTCGCAGGGGCCCCGTGCAGCCCAAATGGGAGGACCTTGTATTGCCAATGTCCGCTAGGGGTGCTAAAGGCAGTTTTTTCTTTTGCTGATGCCATTAAGGGAATTTGCCAATACCCTTTTGTCATATCAAGAGTAGTCAGATATCGAGCCGCACCCAGCCGCCGAGGAGGTCGCCAATGCGGGCATAGGTAGGCATCAAACTTGGAGACCTGGTTTAGACGTATAAAGTCATTACAGAATCTCCAGGACCCGGCCGGCTTAGGAACGAGGACAATCGGACTGGACCAGGGGCTGTGGCTTTCCTCGATAATGTCCGAGTCCAGCATCCGCTGTACCTCCAGTTCCACCTCGGCACGCTTTGCCTCCGAGTCTGTAGGGCCTCTTCCGGCGACTACCCGGGTTCCGTGACTATATCGGGCAATCAGCGTGGTCCGCCCGCGACTCGCCACCACCTCGGGATGGCGATGGCCTGGGCAATCTCCCCGCTGTATGGCGTTAGCTCATCGCCGAGGTTAAGGGCAACCGCTAGCGTAATAGGAGAGGGATCTATGTGTTTCGGGAGTCTCCTCCCTGTCCTTCCATGGCTTTAACAAATTAACGTGATAGATCCTCTCGCCGTCGACGCATTAGGTTGCTTGACTAAATAGTCGACGAGTCCTTTCTTTCCTTAACCTCGTATGGCCCCAGCCAGTGAGCTAGTAATTTGGAGTGGGAGGTGGGAACGAGTACCATCACTGATCCCCGGTGGAACTCCCGAGGACAGAGTTGCGGTTGTAACACCGGCCTGCGCTGCCTGCGCACGAGTCACATGCTCTTTGAGGAGAGGCCTGATTTTGGTGAGCCTGTCGCGCAGTTTCGCTACATACTCCAATATATTAGAGGAGGGAAGGGCCTCAGCCTCCCAGCCTTCTTTTAGGATGTCCAACAGTCCCCGGGTTGTCGCCATATAACAGTTCAAAAGGGGAGAAGCCCGTAGAGGCCTGGGGCACCTCCCGGTAGGCAAAGAGCACGAGCGGGAGGAGTTGGTCCCAATTCCTGCCATCAGCGCTGACTACCTTGCGGCATCTGTTTAAGCGCCTGGTTAAAACGCTCTACCAGACCGCCTGTTTGGGGTGGTAGACAGACGTCTTCAGGTGCTTTATTCTCAGTAATCTGGCAACCTCCTGAACGTATCTGAAGTGAAGGGAGTACCCTGGTCCGTGAGGACTTCTTTAGGGATACCCACCGTGAGAAGAGGTTGACTAGTTCCCCGCGATGTTTTTGGTGGTACAAACCATCCGTTCCCCTGATTGATTAATTATCCGTTCCCGAGCTTGCCTTTCTGCCCCCGGCTCGAAAACCGCGAGCTGGCGCTCCAGGACTTCCAGGAGTCCTGGCATGTCCGATAGGGGTGGCGCCAACCTGCTGGGCGAGGGAGCGGGCAGTGCGCTGACCAGGCCCTCACAGGCCACCTGCTCAACGACCTTCCGGCTTGGGGCCCATCGGGCCGCAGCCACCGCCCATTTTGCCCCAGAAGTCGAAGGCCTGTGCTCGGGCCGGCTTCGTCAACTGCCAGCTCCGCCATTCACTCGCCTGCTGGCTTGGCGTAATGCCGAGGCGTGCCAGGATCTCCTGTTTCAGGAGCTTATAGTCCGCGGCCTCCTCCTCAGGGAGGTCATAATAGGCTCGCTGCGCGGGCCCCTTTAGGTAGGGCCAGAAGGGACGCCCACTGACCGCTGCCACTCGCTCCGGAGGCCGCCCTCTCAAAGATCCCCAAGTAGGACTCAATGTCGTCCGCCTCCGTCATCGGTACAAGGGACGGAGGTTTTGGACGAGGCGGATCGGCCCTTACCCTCTCGGCATCCGCGAGTTTCGCCTTTGCGGCCTCCAGCTCCCGGGTAGTAGTAGCCTGTGCTTGCTGCAGGGACTGGATCTGCTCATGCCCTGCAGCACGGTGTTGAGGTCCTGCCTTCGTCATTGTTTGTTTTCTTCGGTGCAGTTATCCTGCCGACTACGCCACTGTAAAAGAAAAGAGACAACACAGCGTAAAGAGTTGGGGTTTCCGGCCCCGTATACTGTAAACAAAATAAGTTTCTTTTTTACAAGGTCAAGGGTACAAACAAAAACATTGCTTATGCGCGCGACGCCTTCACATGCGCGGATGGCGGAGGAAGGGCGGAAGTGGACATGGTGCGGTCAGGTTATGATGGCGGAGCGTCTTTTTTCCTGAAAGAGAGAGCAGAAAGGTTAGTACCCGCCATTCCCTACCGACAAACGCCCTTCAAGCGATTTCGGTCCGCCCTGCCTCCTACTCGCATGCGTGACAATTGCATAAATTTTTCTTCACCATAAAGACTAAATTCAACTTCCATTCCTACCAAAGATATTTCTGGCGACTAAATAGAACCTACTTATATCCAAATTGAGATATTGAGCTGTCGTCTGCCTGCCTGAATAAGCCACCGCCGCACGCCTTACTTTTTACCATTCATTTAATCATGGCTAGTCGCAGAAAAACTATACCATGGAAGGAGGATTACACTGAGTATGGCTTTACCAAAACAATTATTGATGGCGAATAAAGTATCCATTATTCATAAAGCTTCAATTGGTGATCTGTTTTTCTGCGTTAACCTCATATTTTTCATATTTCTTCTAAAACCAAGGGGGTGTGAGGGTAAAATGAATCGGGAAGCACTGATATATATATATATATATTGAATATATTGAAATAGTTTTACTGTCAAATAATGCAAACAGTGTTTCACCTTAATTCTGGGCTCATCAGGCAGTACACACTCGCTGCACCCCCTCTCGAATCGAACCTCGACGCCAGCGCTAGAGGCTAAGCCTCTCATGTTGCGCCAGTTGCACCACAGTGTCTGGTTCGCTTATTTGACAGTATGTAGATCGGTGTGTATATATATATATATATATATATATATATATATATATATATATATATATATATATATATATATAAACTTTTGAGAATGCAACGTATAGTTTTGTCCAGGAGGAAAGCAATGTTGCCTCAAATCAATGGCAACCTTTTGTAGGGTGTGTCCCTGAGACTTATTAATTGTCATTGCAAAGCAGAGCCTTACTGGAAATTTGAGGCATTTAATTTGAAATGGGAGATCAGAGGGTATAACGGTGATGCCAGGAATACATTCAGAGTGTGGCGCTCTGCTGTTTTTTGTGTAGCTACTTTCACACAGCTTCTCCGCTGCTTTATAAACTAACGCCATATAAGGCCATCATTTCTCCTTGGTTCTGTACTGTTTTATTGTTCATTTATTACGATTCTTATAGTTATTGTGTAGCTATTCGAGACTTACTTTACAGTTCAGGTACCCATTTCCTTAATTTAGGAATTTCAGGATTGGGTCTCTGCTTTTTTCAGATGATGTTGTCCTGTTTGCTTCATCAGGCTGTGATCTTCAGCTCTCTGATCAGTTCGCAGCCAAGTGTGAAGCAACTGGGATGGGAATCAGCGCCTCCAAATCCGAGACCATGGTCCTCAACCGGAAAAGGGTGGAGTGCTCTCTCAGGGTTGGGAGCGAGATCCTGCCTGCTCTGCATTGGTCTGTCGTGGCAAAAAAGGAGCCGAGCCGTAAGGCAAAGCTCTCAATTTACCGGTCGATCTACGTTCCTGCCCTCACCTATGGTCATGAGCTGTGGGTACTGAGCGAAAGAACGAGATCACGAAATGAGTTTCTTCCGCAGGATTTCTGGGCTTTCCTTTAAAGATAGAGTGAGAAGCTTGGTCATCCGGGAGGAGCTTAGAGTAGAGCCACTGCTCCTCCGCATCAAGAGGAATCAGATGAGGTGGCTCGGGCATCTAATCAGGATGCCTTCCTGGTGAGGCATTCCGGGTACGTCTAACCAGGAGGAAGCCCCAGGGAAAACCCAGGACACGTTGGAGGGACTATGTCTCTCGGCTGGCCTGGGAATGCCTCGGGATTCCCCCTGAAGAGCTAGCAGAAGTGGCCGGGGAGAGGGAAGTCTGGGCATCTCTGCTCAAGCTGCTGCCCCATGACCCGATCTCAGATAAGTAGAAGAGGATGGATGGATGGAAAAGAAAATTATCAAGTTTGTATTGTTGTATATTTACTTGACCCATCACCTTTATAGCGTATTTGAATGCTTAGCTTTTTGAATTATAGCTGAAAAATAAGGAGCAGATGTGATGTGTTTATTGACATTCTTCCTCATAAAGGTTTTTGAATTCCATTGAAGTGAATTGTGCTCATTATCACAAGAAGCTTGCTCATGTAACCTGTTTCTTAAGAATTTTCTCATTACAGATGTTGTCTCTTCTGAAATAGTTGACTTTCATGCATATTACCTCAGGTCACTTGAAATGTGGGCCAACTGTAACTAAGAACATAGAGTTTCAAAACAGCACATGTACGAGTTGCCATGGTGCAATAGGCCATTCCTGTGGATGCTAATATGCTTGTTCAGGGGTTTTGTGTCACAGCTAACATCCTGTGTGGTTCTTTTTGAGATCTTCAATCTCTTTGTCAACACCAAGCCATCACAAAAAAACTACAGGCCATAGTCTTCATTTACATAGGTTTGGAAGGAATTTGTAATAGTAGTTAACCTGGGAGAGAAAGGCTAGGGAGACGAGACATGATCTTCACGTGAAGATCACTGAAGACACTTAAAAGACCTCTCTTTCATCTCACGTGGACCTTAAACATGAGACTTTGTGCCAAGAGATTGACCGAGGACTGCCTCAGGGGACGAGAACATGAGATTCTTGCAAGACATACCCTACTTACAACCAATATCAAATAAGACCACGGGCAGCAAAACACTCAGTCGTGTCAAGGCTATGAGCACACACAGACCCAGGGCTTTCAGCGCATAAAAAAGCGTATAACGGCAATACGTCATTGATAAAACGTTGACGACTAAGCGAAGAAGAAAGAGCAGCGCTGAGAAAAGAGACACAAAAGCGTTGGATAGAAAAAAATTCAAAAAAGAAAAAGAATAATCTAGGTACAAATTCAGAAAATAAGGAAAGTAATAATCAGCCCGGAACAAGTGGAATTGAAAAAAAGAGCATGTCCAATCGGGCTCAGAATTAAAACACAAAGAGTAAAAGACAAAGTAGAACTTCATAAAGATGTTCAAAAACGTTGGCACTATACACATGAAGAGCAGATTAGAGATTATGAAAGCAGTGGAATTCGAAAGGTTAAAAAAAAACCGAAGGCGCGATACACAAGCAGAGAAAGGTAAAGAATATGAAAGCCTTAAAATTCTAAAGTATTGTATCTTTCCAGCCAGGTTGAAGCCTTTTTGTTTTTTTGAGTGACTGTTAGTTTTGATTGACGGAGGGCGGAGTACAGCACGAAAGACTGGCAGCGGGGTATTGATTGATGCGGTAGAGGGGGGTCCCGGTACAGGAGGAGGGGTTGGAGAGGGTGCTAGAAGGTTGTGTTTGGGGTTACGAAGTCAGTGTTCTTTTTCTTGATTGTTCAAGTAAAACTTTTGTGAGACTTTACTACGTCTGTCAGTTTTTTTTTTTTACTTCTTCTCTTTTTGAGCCAGACGCGGAGGTCGCTGCAGTATCAAAAAACGATAGTAAAGCTCGCATTAGCACAAACAAAAGGAAGTTATTACTCGAAAAAGGAAAATAATCATCATGGACCAGGTGTAATTGAAAATATACCAGGACAAAGCGAGGTCAGAAATAAAAGACAAAAAGTAGAAAACAAAGTAAAACGTCATAAAGAGGTTAAAAAACGAGTGGGCCAAACACATGCAGAGCAGGTTATAGATAATGAAAGCAGTGGAATTCAAAAGACTCAAAAAAACATAGGCACGAAACACGTACAAAGCAAGAAACAGAATATGAAAGCAGAAAAAAACGAAATTGTCAAAACATTGCATTAGTGCAAACAAAGAGAAATTATTACTCAGAGAAATGCTCTGGATAACTGTTTTTGTCATGTAATTGGATTGCACTTTGTCAGGCCTCCACCCTAAGACCTGCCCAACTTGGGTGTCCCACCTGAAGGCTAACCTTCTGCTGGTGTAGCTCTTAGGGACACTGAGGCACGCAAACCCCCTGACCACGATAAGGTGGCAATCCCTCAGGAGGAAAACTGAAAAATAAAACAGCAAATAAATAAAATATTCCTCATCAGATTATAACAACTAAAAACATGACATTTAGCTTAATTGGATGGCCTATATCAAATATATTTGAACCCAACAATAACACTTGTCACTACTGCCAATATTAACAAAACTAAAAAGGGTAGGCCAAGCTATAAAAAAAAAATCAATTCACCAAGTCTTGAAAAATAAAATAATAAAATTAAATAAATAATAAAATACATTTTCAAAATAAGTAAGAATAAAATAAGACCTCTCAATATAACCAATATTTACAAAACTAAAAATGGTTGGCATAGTAATTAAAAAAAAACAATTCACCATGTCTTTTCCTACAATTCTCAAACTAATTTGTAGAACACAACAGATTTAGAACAGAACATTTTAACCTTTTTCTTCTTTTTTTGTGTTTTTGTCTTGTTTTAAGCTTGTTTGTTTTGCAAGCAACTGAACTCTCTGTTTTCAACTGAACAGCTCCACTCTCCTTTCCACTCTACAACAACAGTCTTCTGTTTCCCTTTGCAAAAATTCTTGCAAATCCATCCATATCCAAGTTATTTGTTATGGACTTCTCATGGGCCAAGATCACCAAATTCCTCTTTCTTTTATGTAACATGGTGCAACGATAGGGTGTTAGGACCCGTGACAAAGTGGAGAAGGAACTCTCACACGATGCTGAAGATACACCAATTACCAGGGCTGTTACATACAATTTATGCAACTCAGGAAAGGCTTCCTTGTACTCCTGCAGGAGTTTACACACAGTGAACAGATCTTTTTCCTTTGAACATTTTTTGAGCAGTATCTGTTTTGCCGCAAGAACTTCATTTTTCAGACTTACAGCATCTGCTACAGTGCCAGCCATCACAGCCAGAGGGTGCAACAGGGTGAGATCTAGAAATGCACTAGATTTGGGTGCAAGACTAGATATGGCTCTCATCAAGTAAATATTCTTGGGTGAAAATCTAGTTTCAATTTCTGAAATGGCCCTGTCAAAGATGTTGAGCAGGGATGTTTTCAGAGACTGGTGGGGGGAAATGATAGGGTCACCAGAGTCTGTATGGCCCAAAGTTGAGAGCACAACACTTTGACCCAGGTGTTTGCTCATTGTTCTCCTTCTCTTTGTTGGATGTGACTTATCCTCATCAGGAGATGACACTCCCCAACAGTCAGCCTCATTTTTTAAGGAGTCTGGTGCTGCACTAACAACCTCAGAAGCACTGCACAGATCAACTGACTGAGACTGTAGAATAGCATTTGCTGGATTCAAGACACCAAGCACCCGCACTAGGAACTTTCCAATCTCAAAGAAGTGATGCCTCTTAATTTGGCATAGCAGGCCTGATGCCTCAGTGCACAGGTCAACTGCAGCATCATCATCCTCTGTCATCTCAGATAGGATACTAAGGATTTGCTCTTGATTGTCCACAGTGCACCTTGTCACCTCATAGAGGCTTGTCCATCTGATCTCAAGCAGCCTTTTTAGACAAGGTGCATCATGTTTAATGAGCACATAGTGGTGGTGAAAAAAGTTGTAGAGTGAACTCTTCATCCTTCCATTTTCTAACACAGGGTCACGGGGGTCTGCTGGAGCCAATCCCAGCCAACACAGGGCATAAGGCAGGAACCAATCCAGGAAAGGGTGCCAACCCTTTCGCAGGACACACACAAACACACCCACACACTAGGGCCAATTTAGAAACGCCAATCCACCTAACCGGAATGTCTTTGGATTGTGGGAGGAAAGCGGAGCGCCCAGAGGAAACCCATGCAGACACGGGGAGAATATGCAAACTCCACACAGGGAGGACCCAAGAAGCGAACCCAGGTCTCCTAACTGCGAGGCAGCAGCGCTACCACCGTGCCACCCTAGAGTGAACTAGATAGGCTAAAAATCTTTTTCCACATGGCTCACTCTGCATAGCATGCACAACCACTAAGTGCAGTTGGTGGTTGTAGCAGTGGATGTATGGGACATATCTGTCAAGCCTCTTTGGAGCAGAGCTTGTACATCACCTCTAACCCCATTCATCACAGAAGCCCCATCATAACACTGGCTAAGTATACTGTCAGCACTGTAGCCAGCATCAGAAAGGTGTAACAGTATCTCAGAGGTGATGTACTCTGCATCAAGTTGTTGCAAATCAAGCAACCCAATAAGATGCTCCTCTGACATGGAATTTCTGACAAACCGTATTATCACAGACAAATTTTCCACATTGCACCTATCCCTGGTCCCATCACTTTTGAGGCAAAACCCTGCAGAATTAGCATCATATTTCTTCCTGACCTCTCCAAGCACCATGTCAGCCAGTGTTTGGATAATTTCATTTTGGATATCCTTAGATGTGTATTTTACATTTTTTAGATACCCTTAGCAATGCTTGCTAGCTTCTCATCCTTCTCTAAGGTATATTCCATCAGTTTTAGAAAAATACCTGAAGCAATGTCATCATCATTACCCGCTGCATCATGTCTCAAGGTTTCTGCAGTCACACGGTGCTCCAACTCATTTACACAGAGAAACCTTATAGCACTACCAATACTCTTGACATAGTAATGGTTTTTTCAAGTTGTGTTTTACCAACCAACATTGAGTCCACAGTCCCCCCTGTGGCCTCTCTGCTTTTATGCTCAGTCCAAATGATTGAAGCATGCACATGATTGTGGCTGGACACATGCCTCTGTAGCCCCTTGTCTCGATCAAGTGCTACTTTCCTGTTTTTAAAACCAGTTAAGGTAAAAACTACATCCCTCTCATTAACAGTGCTGCCATATTTCCGACAGGGGAAACTGAAGCATGCGTCCCACACAACAGAGTACTCCAGCCATGGTCGTGCGCGGTTCCAGGCAGGATTGAATGATCTTAATGTTGTACCACCAAATACATGTTTGGGGTAACTACCCAGTATTGGCTGGGATGGTGTATTGCCATTTAAGTTACTGGGTAGCTGAGCAGGTTGCTTTTGGGCAACAATTGTTGGCAGAGATGCAGGAGAAGCAGTGCCTGTTGATGCCACAGGAGTAGACATGCTGCTGTCTCTGATGTACCAGAAGCAGCATCATTGCTACTGCTATTGGTACAGGCAGGAGCAACACCACACTTTTTAAAAGCTTGGAAAAAAGGATGAGCTCCTGGAAGCTGGGGTGGAAAGTGAATAAGCTTTACTAAAATCGCTGTGATTACATCAGTATATGAAATAAGAAAACTGTTGAGTGCAGAGTTGAAAGCTGGGGCGGGGCTTTGTGTTGGGGTCTGACAGACACAGGTCCTCCAATCGGCTCTATGCAGCAGACAGGCTCACAGTGGTGCTTGTGGGATTGGGAAAGAAACACTTTCTACCAGACAGAAACTGTGAGAAGAACAATGGACTAGTCTCCCATTGACTATACAAATATAGATGTATTTTTAGTTGTTGTTAGTTATCTCACCAGACGCTATGATTTTGACAACAGAGGTTTGCTGCTTCCTCAAAGCCTCCCGCTGTTGCGCAGCTATTTTGCTCTTTGACTTAAGGGGCAGGAATTAGTTTAAGGCGTTTCTCTTGCCCGCGCTGAGCCGCCCCATGGTCAGTATGGTTTTACCATCATTTTCAGCAACATTATGCACTTCAAGCCATAAAATATATTTTTTCCAATTTCTGGATTATGGTTAGCTAATCCCAATACACAGTTTAAGACACTTTATGAACATTTAATGTTTTCTTTTTCACTCTCTGATACTCCTTTTGCTGTTTCTGTGTATCTAACTACCTTGCACACTCTAACTATATGACGATGTTTGTGCCATTTTATACAGTATTTATGCCAACAATCATTGCATTGTGTATGATGTGACCACAGCAAAAACATATTTTTGTTTGTTTAAATTAAGTTTTATTCACTGTTCCCGTTCTAATGTGTCTTTTGCAGTGGTTTCCATTGAGACAGCAATATTCAGTGCTTGCTCCAGTGGAAAATTCCATTCAGAAAGTAATCATTTCTGTATGCTTTCACAGTGCATTCCACATATTAGTCTGCCTTGCAACACATTAGACAATACTGCCCCCAAATGGCAATACTTGGCTAGTCTCCTCAGTTCTTCTACATACAGATTTTGGTTATATTTTCTTCTCTTGCCTGCTTTTGCTTATGAAAACAACATCTTTCTGCAATTACTAAATATTTACAGTTCAAATGATTTTTAAGAATCCAAATAATATTAAATATTTTCAAGAAGGTTTTTCTTGTACTTATCACTAAATAGGTACAAATAACATGGTAGTTCGGAGCATACCCAAATTAGTGGATAAAAGAACTTGGCAGATTGGGGCAGAGACTTTGATACTTTTACTTCGCCAGTCGTTCAGAGTAGTGAAATCTAATAATGATTTATTCTTTTACAAAACAGAATGTGTTTTCCCATTACAAAAGTGGCATCCACAAAGATGATCTTACTAAGTGTTCCTTCATTTTAATTTTCAACAGATTATAGCCATTACTTAGAGTTAACGGACCATCATGCTCCCAAATGTCTGAGCTGTAGGAGTTAAGAAGAGAGTTTGCTGAAATCCTGCAGAGGTTGGTGGAGCACTAGCTGCTTTGCAGACAGGCTAGAACAAACAAAAAAAAGCCATGCAAAGCTGCAATCTAAATCCTCAGAGACTAAAGCTTCCATATGGCAGTTGGTCTCCTGGCAAACCTGGAGAGTTAGGCATTGAGTACAGGAATCCCAACCATTTCTCAGATGCTGACATTGTGTTGAAGGAACATACGCTTGAGAGATGATTTTCTGAGACATGATTGTTACAGTGGAGAAATATTTGAGTTTTGTTCAGCTAATGCAGGTGCTGCAATTTTCTAGTCTGCAGAGGAAGAGTTGCAAGCCCCGATTACCACAACAAACAGTTCTTGGTCCAGCTTTATGGGGCTACATAGAGAATAGATGCTCATCAGAAATAATTGTACCAAATTGTACACAGTCAAGAGAAAATATAGTCTTAACAGAACAGGTCCAAGAACTTTAAAAGTGAGTACAAGGAGCATGTGTGCTATACATATACTGAGCAAGGAGTCTGAGTGTCTGGGCTTGTGAGTGTCCTGGATAAAAACCAAGATCCAGGCCTTTAATGACCTCTTGGGCACAGCCATCAGCAGTGCATCTGTTTGTGAAGAGAGTGTCGACCTTGTTGAGAGGTTTACTTACCTTGGCAGTGACATTCATGTCTCTGGTGACTCTTCCTTTGAAGTCAGTAGACGGATTGGGAGAGCATGGGTGGTCATGAGATTGCTGGAAAGGAATGTGTGGCGCTCCATATCTATGCAAAAGGATGAAGGTCCAAGTCTTTAGAGACATTTATGTTTAATGTTGTACAGTGGCATTAGGTGCTTTTAAAAAAAAGTTAATATTATTTTTATGTATGGTTATATCAGGGTGGGAACCTAGCAGGGGTTGAGGAATGTGCACAGAAATGCATTTATGACAGGTTCTATAAGTTTGATTTTCTTTTTGGGGATTTGCATTTCCCTGTTTTTTTTTTTTTTGTTTTTTTTTTTAACCAGGCTCATATTTTCATGATTGGAACCATGCAGGGTTTTGTAAATAAGACCTCAGGATTGTAAGGTGAGATCTATATCGAAAGGTTGGAAGAATTAAATATTTTTTGTTTAGGCAATAAGAGATTAAAAAGTTATATGACTTAAGTGTTTAAAAACCCAGCCACAGGGGATGCACAAACCAGTGTATTTCTTCATGCCGGTCCCAAGCCCAGATAAATGGGGAGGGTTACGGTAGGAAGGGCATTCAGTGTAAAATTTTGTCAGATCAATATACAATACAGATTTCATTACCTGATTGGTTGAGGCCTGGGTTAAAAATGACCGTTACCAGTATTGTTAGACAACAGGGTGCTGGTGGAAACTGGGCTACTGATGGCTGAAGAAGGAGAAGAAGAGAGGAAGACATATCCGGACACAGGAGGAGAGGAGGAAGGTAAAGAGAATGGAACTGAAGGTAGGAACTGTTAATTTTGTCAGCATGACTGGTAAGGAGAGAGAGTTAGCTGATTTGATGGAGAGAAGGAAGGTTGATAAATTGTGCGTGCAAGAGACTAAATGGAAGGTGAGTAAGGCTAGGTGGATTGGATGTGGATTCAAATTGTTCTATCATGGTGTGAATGGGAGGAGAAATGTGGTAGGGGTTATCCTGAAGGAACAGTATGTCAACAGTGTTTTGAAGGTGAAAAGAGTGTCAGACACAGTGATGATTATGAAGCTGGAAATTGAAGATGTGGTGATGAATGTTGTTAGTGCATATGCCCCAAAAGTTAGGTGTGTGATGGATGAGAAAGAAGATTTCTTGAGTAAGTTGGATGAAGTGACAGTGTACCCAAGGGACAGAGAGTGGTGATTAGAGAGGATTTCAGTGTACATGTTGGTGAAGGGAAAAGAGGAGATAACAACAACAATAACAACAACATTTATTTATATAGCACATTTTCATACAAAAAGTAGCTCAAAGTGCTTGACACAATTATAAAACAAAATAAATCAACATTAATTAACATCGAATAAGAGTAAGGTTCAATGGCCAGGGGGGACAGAAAAGGAGTGATGGGTGGATATGGTGTCAAGGAGATGAATGAAGAAAGTCAGATGATAGTGGATTTTGCAGAAAGCACAGACATAGCTATGGTGAATACACATTTTAAGAAGAGGGAGGAACATTGGGTGACATACAAGAGTGGAGGAAGATGCTCACATGTAGATTATATCCTATGCAGGAGGGTCAAAAATTGAAGACTGCAAAGTGGTGGCAGGTGAAAGTGTAGTTAGGCAGCACAGGATGGAGGTCTGTAGGATGATGTTGGAGATGAAGAAGAGGAGGAGAGTGAGGACAGAGTCAAGAATCAAATGGTGAAAGTTGAAAAAGGAAGACTGCAATGTTAAGTTCAGGAAGGAGATAAGACAGGCACTGGGTGGAAGTGAAGAGTTACCAGACAGCTGGGCAACTACAGCAGCTGTAGTAAGGGTGACAGCAATAAGCGTTCTTGGCATGACATCTGCACAGAGGAAGGAGGAAATGGAAACCTAGTGGTGGAATGGGGAAGTACAGGAGAGTATACAGAGGAAGAGGCTGGAGGAGAAAGAAGACGAGTACAAGGAGATAAGGCGTAATGAAGAGAGAGGTGGCAAAAGTTACAGAAAAGGTGTATGATGAGTTGTATGAGAGGTTGGGTACTAAGGAGGGAGAAAAGGGTCTGCACCTATTGGCTAGATAGAGGGACTAAGCTGGGAAAGATGTGCATTAGGTTAGGGTTATAAAGGATAATGATGGAAATATACTCACAAGCAAAGAGGGTGTGTTGAGCAGATGGAAAGAGTAATTTGAGAGGCTGATGAATGAAGAGAATGAGAGAGAGAGAAGGTTGGATGATGTGGCGATAGCGAATCAAGAAGTGCAGCATATTAGCAAGAAGGAACTAAGGACAGCTATGAAGAGGATGAATAATAGAAAGATCATTGGTCCAAATGACATTTTGTGGAATCATGGAGGTGTTTAGGAGAGATAACAGTGAAGTTTTCAACCAGATTATTTAATGGAATTTTGTAAACTGACAGGATACCTGTGGAGTGGAGAAAAAGTGTACTGGTACCAATGTTTAAGAATAAGAGGGATGTGCAGAACTGTAGTAACTTCAGGGGAAAAACTTGATGAGCCACAGCATGAAGTTTTGGGAAAGAGTAGTGGAAGCTAGGTTAAGAAGGAAGGTGATGATTAGTGAGCAGCAGTATGGTTTCATGCCAGAAAAGAGCACCACAGATGCAATGTTTGCTCTGAAGGTGTTAATGGACAAATACAGAAAAGGCCAGAAGAAGTTAAATTGCATCTTTGTGAACCTGGAGAAAACATATGACAGGGTGCCTCGGGAGGAGATGTAGTATTGTATGAGGAATTTGGGAGTGACACAGAAGTATGTGAGAGTTGTACAGGATTTGTATGAGGTAAGGCTACAGTGATGAGGTCTGCGGTAGAAGTGACAGATGCATTCACTGTAGAGGTGGGATTACATCAGAGATGGGCTCGGACCCCTCCTTATTTGTAATGGTGATGGACAGGTTGACAGGCGGGATTAGACAGGAGTACATGTGTACAGTGTCCATTTTAGGACATCCTCCTCCCTCCGAGAAAACTCCATCATTCCTACTACCTCCGGCAAAATATTCCTCCTCCCCCGTCACCCCACCTTCCTCCTCCCTCCCCTCTTCCCTCTCCTCCCTCCTTCCACCACCATCCGTTCTTAGTTCTCCGATGTCCGTTTTCTGTCATCCATCCTCCTATCTCTGTCATCCGCCTTCAGCTCTCCGTCAACCCCCACACTCCCCCCGCACATCACGGCATTTTCGTTAATGAAGTGACGTAATACTCCAGCTCCACCTTCTTCACAAGTTCATTCACCGAATTATTTGTCAATTATATTTACAGTAAGAATTTACAGCACGACTCAAACGTGGGAACGAAGGTAAATGATGTTGTTGAGTGTCTTTTAATACTGTGTAAGCATACATATTAACACGTCTGCATTAAAACGTGTGCATTAACGAGGTGATTTCTCAGGCTTATAAGCTCATCTTTTATTAAAAAGTTAAACGCAAACTTTTTTCATTCTGAAAGGCATAAACCATGTCGGATTTCAGCCGTTAAATGCACAGATCCTCTAAGTGTGAATTTGATTTTTTCCAGCTTCAAATAGTATATAACATCAGCTACCCACTGACTTAGAATACGAGAGTTAGGATTCTTCTAGTTGAGCAAGATAAGTCCACATGGCAATAGTGTAGTAAAAACAGTTTGTTTGTCCTTCTCCACTTTAAGCTTATCTGGAAGTTTACCAAACACAACTGTTAGTGGATTAACACTAGAATTATCAGAGCCTACGAAAAAACTTGTAGATCCGTCCCACCTTAAATCGCTTCTTAAAACCATTCTCACCTCTCCGCCAGTGTCTTTTGTTCATCTAAATGTGCTGATAAACACAATGTGCGAGGTGCCAAACAGGTAATTACAATGATTTTCGGAATATATAAAGTCATTCCTGAATATATAAAGTCAAAACTTGAATATATAAAGTAATTCCTGAATATATAAAGTCGGCGTCAGAATATATAAAGTCATTACTGAATATATAAACTCAGAGTTAGAATATATTTCAGGCTGAAATTTGGCAGGCTCATTCCTTACAGCTTACTTACAAAAGTTAGGCAGGTTTCATTTCAAATTTACGCAGTAACGGTCATAACTGGAACCTACTTTCGACCATATATACAGCCATAGCCTGCAGCTCGGTCGCTGTGTGAGGTGGATTTGCGTCCCGCATCATCACGCCTCCCACGTAATTGAGTGCCTGCCCATATAAGGTAAATATTCGTGGGTGAAGGACTGTGCTTATGCAAACGAAGATGAGATGGTCTAGTGTTTGGCACAAACTCACGTAAAGTGCGAGAGAAACTTTGCCAGGTCTTAGCTAACATTAAATAAAGCCGTGGACATCACAAGATCACACAAGAGAGCGGCTCACGTGAACTGACTGTTGTGGTCCCGACGCCCAGAAGGACCATAGGAGGGCTTGTGCCCTCCAGACCGCGAGGGCGCCTGTCCTGGTTATGTTGGGGCCTGGGGGGAAGGGCTTGGAAGCCCAGCCCTGTAGGGACCCGTGACCACTGCCAGGCGGCGCCCCAGTGCCTGAATATCCCGGGAGCCCAGCACGCGGGGGGTGGCTATGAACGAATGCCGGGAAGCAGCTGGAGCCCATCTGGGTTCCCATTTAAGGGGCCGCCCCTCCAGTCAGAGGTGGATGTCGGATGGAAGAAGACATAGCTGGAGAGAGGACGGGAGGCGGCCAGGAAGGCATAAGGACTGTGAGGCCTGGACATTGGGGGAATCGGTGCAAGAGGCACTGGGGAGTGCACGGTAAATTGTAAATATTGTAAATAAAGAGTGTGTGGTGAGAAACAACGATGTCCGTCTGCCTGTGTCCGTTCAAGTTCACACTGTGAACGCAGTAATGAGAACAAGGAAGAGCTCCAAAGAGCACTGAACAAAAAACGCATTACACAATTGAGAAGGCAGCAAAAGAATATGAAGCGAGTGACGCATACAAGCATATTCATAAGTGCAGCTACTGTGGAAACAAAGCACGGTGTAAACCGTAAGTTTAAATGAAGTTTATAGACACGCTGCTGCTGGCGTTTGTCATGCGTACGACGAATACGATATTCGCGAGATACAAGTTTAATGAGAAGACACGAGGTATAAACAAGACTTTGGATAATTTTGTAACGTAGTTAAAATTGCTGTAACAGACAGCAAAAGTGCAACAGAAACTTTTAAGTGCCGGGTCTGAGCTAACATTAAATAATTGCTGGTGAAGGACTGTGCTTATGCAAACTAATAGAAAGCAAATGTTACGCTATTTTTAAAATGTTTCCTTTTTCATAACTTCTTTAACACACTTCTTCTCCTCCAAGCTTGGTATTTTGCTAGTAGTATTTATAAAAGGTATAATTTTGCTTGACTTCTCACTCTATATAACTCCAAGCAACTGACACGCAGGTAAACAGACTTGAGCTGAGAAAACTGTGCGCCGATGGGGGATTGTGGTGTTATGGGTCCACAGCTTGCTCAGCAAAGGCCAGCAGTTTTTAAATAAATAATCACTGTGCTCACGGGCGCCTTAGTGAGGGGCCGTGGGCTGTAGCATGATCTCGGGCGATCTGCGGTATGCGTTCTCACCTAGTGCACAGGTGAGGGACTGCCCACATCAGTGATTGTTCCTGGGATTAATGTGCTGCAGCTGCTATGGCCCCCTCCTTAATATAAGAAGCGCGAGTTTGTTAAGAGGGGGATCACGAAAAAAACAAGCAAAATGAAAAGAAAAGGATGGAGGTTACAGGAAGCAAGGGAGCAAGTCGGTGCAGAGAGAGAGAGAGACATGGTGTGTGTGGGCGAGAACGAGCACTCTGGCAGTAAGGAAGCCTGGGTGTTAGGCTGACACCCAGGAGTTGAAGTAGAAGTCACTCCTACTGAGCCATCATGTAGCGGGAGTGACCAAAGAAGGAGTGACTGGCCGCAGAAGACCGGAAAGACAGTGGGAGTCATGAGGCTTGGAGTTGCAGTCCTTGCTGTGGGCGTCCTGGAAACCAAGGAGTCCTAGTCTCAGGCCTGGGATGAGTGCCAGACTGAAGCCAGGATCGGAAGGTCTCCAGACCTGTGTGTGAGTGGAAAAGGGCAGCTGCAGAGAGCATCTCGTCTATTGAAAAGCCCAACCGGAAGAAGCAGGTGAGAGGCTAGCGGAGAACAGCACCTGGCTTATTGGTTTTATGAATGCTTCCTAAAGAACGTTTTAACCTCAGGTTTTAAAGGATTGTTTCTTCTGTTTTTACCTCCACGTTTTTCTTTTGTTGGATTATTTATTTATTGAACAACTTTGAAGCACTGCACCTATTTAATTGAACACTTT
>NW_024377758.1:0-17521 GCF_016835505.1 Polypterus senegalus
ACTTATGTGAGCAATTTCTGTATCCTTTTACTATATGCAAGAGAATATTGAGCACCCAGAGGAATATCAAAGCGATGAATGATGTAAACTCCCCACAGACATTAAATTGGCTGGGAGTTAAACCTCAGAGCTTTAAGACAACAGTGTAGTCGCCACATCAATTGTACATAGTGCTTGTATATAGTGTTGTGTCTGATCATTATGTGTTGTTGGTATTTACTCTTTAGATAGGTACTGCATATTGAACTTATATATGTGGTAAATATTAAAGAGAGATTGACGGCATTGGGCTTTAGAGGTGGGCACTACTAGTTTTCTTCTCAAACTATTTTAAGGTCAAGCATAACTGTTAACTGTGGATCAACACTTTTAGTTAAAATTTTCGTAAACTTAAACTTTTTGGAATTGCTCACTTTCTTTTTTATTGTATGTATAGTTCATGGATGCTATTGACTCGAACTGTGTTGATTTGGATTTACTTTTATGGACTTTGCTTTGACTGGGTTTGCAGCCTCTGGACAACTTAATCTTTTGTGGCAAACTGCACGAGCCCTATGGACATTTCTTTGCACCGGATGATCTATGAGCCGGGATGGTCTGTCTTCTTGATTATATTTTATACACTGGATTGCTCTCGATTCCTTCTATATAGTTGTGAACTTGGCCCGGACACAGACAGGCGGACATGTTGTCTTAAAACCACTCACACGCTTATTTTCAGTATTTACAATTAATATAATGGTCACAAAGACCAGTCCAGTGATCACTCAGACCTCAGTCACGTGCACAAACCCAAACCAATCACAGTCCTGGCCACAATGCCTTGTCTTGCGGCCGTCCACAGCTCCTCTTGCCTCGCCCTCCTTCCATCGACTCGCCTCGAATGAATGGAGACGGCCCTTTATAGAGGACCCGGATGAGCCCCAGATGTTCCCGCATTCTCCTTACGCCCCAGCGTGGCAAGTGCTAGCTGTCCTCCGGCTGCTCTCCGGCGCAGCCATAACTTCCCACCAGCACTTCCTGGTGTGGCGGAAGTGCTGGGGTAACAGGTCCCGGACTCGGGCGCCTCCTGGCGGTGACCATGGG
The DNA here is from genome assembly GCF_016835505.1 of Polypterus senegalus. Lineage (NCBI taxonomy): Eukaryota > Metazoa > Chordata > Cladistia > Polypteriformes > Polypteridae > Polypterus > Polypterus senegalus. The sequence goes on from NW_024377758.1 coordinate 1,087, forward strand.
CCCCTACAGGGTAGGGCTTCCATGCCCTGCTACCCGATGCCCCAAAACAACCCGGAAGGCAACCCCACGTGATCCAGGGTGGGTGCAGACCCACATCCGGTCCTTCCTGTCGTCCCCGGCCGGTCTGGCCCTGGCATCCCTGACACTGCCCCACAACCAGCGACCACTGGGAAAGAGCGCCCGCCTCGCTGAGGGCAGCACAGCCCAGCGGTCCAACTTTAGGATAGCTGGGTCTGCCCCGCACTCCAAGCAGGGTCAGGGGCGAGACACGGCCTGAGCACCACCACTTGGTGCTCCCTCGCGCCCACATGGGGTTTTGCTCCCTCTCTACCTCCTTGATCGGCACCCTCCGAGGCCCGCGCCTTTGGTCAGAGTCACTGCACTCCCCGCGCCTCCTCCAGCCGCTCGCAACCAGCAGAGAGATCCTTCTGCAGACGGTCCACATCCGAGGGCAGGTCCCACGAAGGGGTTCCTACGGCTTGCCGGGTCCCTCCTACAAAGAAGACAGGGCAGAACGCTGCCAAAGCACCTTCCCCACACACGGGCAACGCTTATCCCTCCAACCGCACCCCGGCACTTGCCAGTTCGGCACCTCTCAGCTGGCTTCCGTGTCCCTCTCAATGATGGAACGCCGGCACCGCCGCGCTCTCCACCGGCCTCAGGATTCATTCCCCCACAGGGCGAGCACTCGGACGCGTGCAATCAGCACGCGTCCCAACATATATGGAGGAATCGGCACCAGCCTCTTATTCCTCCGTTCACTCTGGGACGCCATGATGGTTTGAGACTCCTTATGGAAAAGAAGGCGCTCTTTCCCGACTGCGTCCCTATAGTGCGGCGCAAGACCGCAGCCGACTCGGGAGCGCTAGGACCCGGGGACTAGCAGCGTGTCCATTCAGCGCCCTTTGGACTCCCTCCTAGCGATACAGCCCGGCCTCGCACCCCCCGTCGGAGGGCTGCTTACTCGAACTGATTGTTAACATCACAGCCTTTTCAAGACCCTCCATGCTGCATGGAGTTGTTCGTACTCACCGCTCCGCCGACTCTCTGGCTTGAGATTCCAGCGCCGCGCCATCCCGCTTGTCGATCGAAATGTTTCAGCGCAGCGCCTTCCTCTCCAGTTCCAGCACCTCAGCCCGGAGGGCACGTAGACTGTATACACGCTGCTCCGCGGGCTGAAGGGACGCCTCCAGCTCCGCAAGAGCAGCCGCCAAAGACAGGAAGTTAACCGACGCGGAGCCTACCTGTCTGTCAGCATCCAACAGCGCCACTTCCTGTGGCCTTCTCCCCGGCCCAATCCGGTCTCCCCTTGCCCGTGATGGACATTCCTTGGTCCCGCCTCTCTACAGTCATCAGCGGGCACACAAGACGTCGTCCAATCCGTGCCTATCAGGGAGGGACTTTGGTCCGGCCATCTTGCCTCCCTTCTGGGCAGACCAGCATCGCCCGCCACTGATGCGGATCCGGGAGGTCCCTGCCTGAAACCAAAACACACCCGCCCCCAAGGGCGGCCGATAGGCAGGGAACTCACCTCCCAGGTCCCGCTCTAACCAGGAAACGCTCCTCGGCGTAGCCTCTCTGGACGCCATGCCGTCCCGGCGCCTCCAGCTACGGCGCTCTGGAGCTCGCTGCACTCCTCCCTGTGCACGCCACCCGCCCGCATTAGGGAATAACGGTCCTCCTACGGACCCTGGCGTCCGTGGGTTCCTTTACCCACCCATGGGCTGTGTGCACGCAGCACCAGGTACGGGTGGTCCCTGCCCGGCCCGTCCACAACAAAATTTCTATAAACAGGTCCCCGCCTTGGAACAGGGGAAGCATCCTGCCGCACGCCAGATGTGAATTTGGGCCCCCGGGTAGACAGGCAGACATGTTGTCTTAAAACCACCACACGTTTATTTTAAAAGTATTTACATTAATATAATGGTCACAAGACCAGTCCAGTGGTCACTCAGACCTAGTCACGTGACAAACCCCAAACCAATCACAGTCCCCACAATGCCTGTTTTGGGCGCCTACAGCCCTCTTGCCTTCCTGCCCTTCCACCCACTCAAAACCTCGAATGAATGGGACGGCCCCTTTTATAGAGGACCCGGATGAGCCCCAGGTGTTCCCGGCATTCTCCCTCTAGCCACGCCAGCGTGGAAGTGCTGGCTGCCCTCCCGGCTGCTCTCCGGCCCGTCATACTTCCCCCCCAGCACTTCCTGGTGGGCGGAAGTGCTGGGGAAACAGGTCCAAGGCACTGGGCGCTCCTGAGTGGTGACCACGGCCCCTACAGGGTAGTTCCATGCCCGAAATGGCCCCCAAAAAAAACCCCGGGAAAGGCAACCCCACGTGACCCAAAGGGTGGGTGCAGACCCACATCCGTCCTTCCTGTCGTCCCGGGCCGGGTCATGGCCCCTGGCATCCTGACAATGTATTTAATGACTAAGAAATTATCTGAGGTTTCACCTAGCTGGATACGCGATACCATCTGTAATACCTGGCTTATATGTATGTGGCTGTATGTTGAACCAATTTAGGTATCTTTATGTGCTTTTTGTAATATCTCCTACTAGCTTTTTCTGCTGCTTGCTGCTCATTTGCATCCCCCATCCTTCCATCTCACCTTCCCCGCTGTGCTGTGTTTCTGCTCTGCTCTACTATCAGAAAAGTATTCCCTCTACAATGCTAAAAAAATTGTTGTGACAAACTCCTTTTATTAAACAGTTTGTCCAGACAAAAGGTCAGACTGGATGTCCAAAAGACAATGGTATTGTGTGGCGCCAAAATATTTACATACGTTTGGCCAGGTCGCAACACCCGGCCGAATGAAAAGTTCACCAGCAGCATTTGCTCAGGGAATATGCTGTCTTACTCTTGGCTTTGGAAATAGGAGTGTCAGTGTGCCAAATCTGCAATATGTTAAAATAAACTCTGGTCATGGATCTGTACAACTAACCCACATAGGCAATATTGCACTGTTTTAACTCAAGTTCTCTTAATGGGAAAGCTCTGTTGTTATCAGAATTCATTACAGACTCAAACCTTGACTTTATGCTTAACAGACTTGGCAAAACCAAATTATTTTTCATCTGTCAGGAGGTGATCCCACCGGATATATTCACTTCACGGGCCTTGCGCTCAAGACAAGGCGAGGACAGATAATTGCTAGATTGAATTCAAACACAAAAATCCCCATTGATGGTCCATTGTCTTTTTAAGGGGCTGGCTCTTAAGCTAATAACAGAATCCGGGCCTGTCTCCCTTATTGTGTCTATGTCCCCCAAATAAAATGTGTCTTTTTTTCTGATCTGACTGAATATTAACCCACTTAAGTTCACTCTTCCAGAGAGTCATTCTTCTTGGTGATTTCAATATAAAATATTGACATTACTACATGTAAACTGACAAATGAATTCCCATCCTTACTGGACTGTTTTTACTTGGTGCAGCATGTTGATTTTCCACCCACTCTGGTGGTCATATGGAACTGATCTGTCCATCTGGATTATCGTCAGCAACACTTAGAGCACTGATTTGGGACTCCCCTGACCATAAAGCAGATCTTTTTACCGTCTATTTCCTCTCCCCTCTTTTAAACGTCACATTTCTTTCTGGAACTTTAAAAAAATCTGTCCCTCTGTTCTTGCTGGATCCATTTCTGATCTTTTTCTGTCTTATTCCATCAACACTAGATAGTCTTGTTGTCCATTATAACCCATCCTTTCATTCAGCACTCGAAAAACAGCCCTTTTAAAACATAAAGGTGGTTCCCATTAAGCATTCAGCTCCATGGTATAATTCAGAGCTACGATTTAATGAAAGCAACTGGCTGGAGCCTTGAGAGAATGTCACGTAAGACATGCTCACTGTTCACATCCAGGCTTTCTCTGACCATCAAAGGGCTTACAGGATGCACTAACTGCAGCCAAGAACACACGTATCGCAGAATAATAAAGTGCCATGATAACCCAAGGGTTTTGTTCTCTGTAGTTATAAATGACTTCAACCTGCATCTGGCCCAATTACCTCCTATACTGAAGTCTGTGAAAAATTTCCCACTTTTTCCACAATAAAATTATAGTGATCCCTGCTATATCGGCCTCGACTTTCACAGCTTCACTCCATCGTGAGATTATATATGTAAGCATATCTAAATATATATCACAGATTTTTGCTGTTTCACGGGTTTCTCGGACAATGGGTCTTTAATTTATGGTACATGCTTCCTCAGTTGGTTTGCCCAGTTGATTTTCATACAAGGACGCTTACTGAGCGGATGGCTGAGAAGCTACCTAATCAGAGCAGCATATGTATTAGTATAAAACTCCTTAATGATATACGATATGCTTCAAGCGTGCTTTGCATACTTAAAAGCTCTAACAGCACCTATTGGTTTTGATTGTTTGCTTTTTCTCTCTCTCTCTGACATTCTCTGCTCTATTCTTTCTTCGATCACCAATTGCCATTTTGCTACTTGACTCCCTTAGCATATTTCCTGGTAATCCTACCTTTCTTTCTCATCTCCAGTAATCATACCTTTTCTGTACCATAATTTTCATTACTTCATTTCACCTTCTCTCTGAAGCTGCTTTCATTATCCTTCTGTAGCATTACATTTCAACATGTTTCATCCTTTTAAAAGCTATTTTTCCATTTGTCCACATATCACTACCATAACCTAACACTGGAAAGATGTATTTTCTCAACTATTTCTTTTTAAGGTCCATGCTCATATTCCTCCTCAGGGAATACTTTACAATTGCAGAGACGCCCTTTACTTCACCTAATTCTTCTTTTTATTTCCACCAACCAATCCTCTTTCTTTCTAATCTAGCTTCCAAAGTATTTGTATTTCTTTACCTGCTCTAGCTGTTGACCTTCCACATTTGTTTATCTGTGATGTACCCTTCTTTATCGCCAATACTTTAGTCTTCCTTGTCTTCATTTCAATGCATACTCCTTGAATGTCTTTTTAGATCCCTGCTGCCATTTTCTGCAAATCTTATTCCTTCTTCCCCTATCACCTGTAGAAAGTCTCCTGGATCCCATCATCTCCTGCTGCTTTATTCTTCTGCAATCTCACTGAATTGTTTTTACTTCCTCTTTATCTATTCTTTCCATCTTTTCCTCTACTATAATTTGGGGCAGTTTTTGTCTTCCATCATTATAACTCCATCCCAGTATATTCTTCCCACCTCTTTCTCACTTCTCACCAAGCATACCATCTCTCTTTAGTCTTGCTTTGTGCTCTGAAGTAGATGAAAAAGTTTTCTGTAAAAGGTTGAGCACTGGTTCCTTTCAAGTTCCTGCAACTCATCACATTTCCTTTAGTACAAATCCTCTAACTATTCTACACTTTTCCTTTGTCTGCTCAACTCAAAACTTGTTTATACTCTACTCTTTCCATACTATTTCATCCCTTCTTTCCTTTATTTTTTTCAACTATTTCTAATCTGTATCCACTTCATCATTTCTCTTTGCTCATTTTCTCTATATAGTTGCTTCAAGTATACAGTCCTCATAAATTTCCCACATTTGTTCTGGTTGTTCTTTCATTCTTTCCAGTTTTTAAGGTGGAATATCTCACTAGATCTTTCTTCTTCATGGTCCTCTAGCTTACCACATCCACATCTTTCTTGAACACTTCCAATTAATTTTTGAGAGTTGTTCTGGTGTACACTAAGACTTGTTTGTGGTCTGATCTATAATCTGCACCAGATCGTAAGTTCAAGTCTCTAATCCTGAATATTCCTGTATTACTCTGTTCCTCAATCTTTCCTTCACCAATATGTAATGAATCTGGTTTCTTGCTGCTTCATTTGGTGATAAACCACATATGCCTTGCACTCTTTCTGATGGTAGCAAAAATTTGTGACTATTATATGGTACTTCTTGCAGACCTCTACCAGCTTCTCTTCATTCTTATTTCTATTGCCGAATTGAAAATCTCCACAATATCCTTGACCATTCCATCTCCTAGTTTGACATTAAAGTATCTGATAATTATCAGCGTATCCATATACCTCTTATTCTTTCTAATTATCTGCTCTAGTTCTTCACAGATTAAATGTTTCTTCTCCTTCTTGCTACCTAATATTGGGCAATAAATTTGATAATTTCATGGACCTTCTTGATTTAGTTGATGACTTACAGTATTATGCTTTCTAGAAGAAATGATAGTAGGCCAGACTTTGTTGATTTAAACAAATGCACTCCTTTCCTGCTTTCCTCTCCTTTCTTTATGTACAATCCAATCTTGGCATCATGATACAAATTCAGCCTCCTCTTCCAATGTATTTCTGCTATTCCATAAGCTCCACTTTCATATTTTAAATCTCATGTATCACAAAACCCAATTTTTCTTAATCTCTAAGTGTCTCACACTTCATGTGGTAACATTTGACAGCTCATTTAATTACTGGATCCCCCTATTTTCTTAGGTTCTCCCATTTGTCTCTCCTTCTTTTCCAGATTTTAAGGTAGGAATTGGTGGAGAGTAAATAGTATTGTCCCTGGTCTGACTTTGTCCTCACTAGTTACTGACTTGCCCCGTTCATGCCTTCATTTCCCAGACACCAATGCAGAAAATTTGTCCTTCTGGGTGTTTATGCCAGTTGACAATACATTTTCCTCCAGCATTTTGAGGAACATTATACATTCTTTGCAGGTTCCCTTTTTTTTTTTTTTTTACCATGTCCTGTTCGGTGTGAAGCAATCAGAATTGATGTCTGAATGCTGGAGATAGCTACGTTTTCCCCTCAGGTGGAGCGTTACAGTTCTCTGGCGTCCACGCCTGATACCAAACTTATTAAAAATTTTTTTAGATGTTCCTTTCGAACCGGACACGGAGAAAAAAGTGAAAAAAAAAGAAGAGAGAGAAGGAAGAGATGGAGGTAAGGGAGGGGGGGGTTCGATAGAATAAACAATAAATGAACCAGAATTCCTTCTAGACCTGCAGAGAAAAAAAAAAAAAAAAACCAAGACAAAACATTGCTGCATCAGCAAAGCAGAGATATTAAAAATGTTGCGACAATCATACAGTAGTTATTACTAAAATTGGCCCCCAACAACCTTAAGATCATGTGAAGATGTCCAAGTCATACTTATGAAATCACCATGTGAGCACCTGATGCGTCGCATGCTTGTATTTTAGGTTTCTCTATAGGAGCATCCAAAGTGAGTGTAAGGGGCCTGAGACCTGCCCCAAAACGCTGGAGATGGAGGGTTCAAGCCCAGAGACCCAGAGGTCATCCCAGAGCGCGGAGACCCCAGGAGGCGTCACCAGAGAAGCCCACCCCCCCCCGAGGCGCAGAGGATCACCCGGGGTCACACCAGCACCCGGCAGAGTCCGGAGAATCAATAAAGCCCTCAGGCCCCAGCCGCTCTCCCGATGGCCCGGGCCCCAAACCCCAGCACCCCGGGACCCAAGGCGACCCGCCAAGGACCCAAAGAGCCAGGAACCCAGATCCCACCAGGCAGCCACCGGGAGCGACCAGACAGATGCTTAAGGCAGGGGGCGGGTAGGAAAAGATGTTGAGTTGCCAGATGTCCCAGGAGAGGAGGCCCAAAACCCCACCTGACATATACAGTCACACACAAACACAGTCATATCCCTCCCTCATGCTCATACACATAAAACCCCAAGACTTACAAGGATGTACGCAACACCCATTCACACCCCACACACACCTAACCTAACACCCATACCTAACTCTGGTCCGTCCCTGCCGTCCTGAGGTACAGCCATTCCTGGACGCCAGAGTTAGCCCCAACCCCGCGGAGTACAGTGAGCAGGCACCCCCCCAACGGGGCAAAGCAACCCACCACCAGACCACAGGCAGACGCCAGCTCCCCACTCCTAGCCTCAGCCCCGGGCAGCTAACTGAGAACAGAGGTGTAATAAGACCTCTAGTCTCCCTCCGCCTGCTCTAATGTAGTGTTGGGTGTGTTGAAGGTGCATTTGTGGTTGGGGGGGCAGTGCCGCACCATGTGGCCTACACCAGCTGATGCCAACACACGCCCCACCCCCAAAAAAACTCTCCGTGACTAGGTGCAGTTTAAAATTGAAGTGACAAGCACTCGGAGTGAGGTTGAAATTTCCCACGGATGCATTGAGTGTGCCCCCCAAAGGGCCCTAAGTGTGCATTTGTGTGAATGTTTTTGTGGAAGTGTTTAATGTAAAAAAATTTGGGGTGAAAGCTGCCAAGGATCGGAAGCGGGATCCATCCCCGCCCCCCTGACTTACCCCACCCCAAGGCCCTATGGCATGTTTGTGTGATGGGGAAGGGCAGGAGGAGGGAAATGTCTGAGGATGGGGGGGACGCTGGGGGCCGGGACCCCTCCAGGGAGCCAGCTCCCACTGGCCCCAATAGGCACCTCGTTCCCAAATCCACCCATGAGGAGGCCCCAGCCTATCTAACCATGGCCCGGCAGCAGCATCACAGAGCCCCATGGAGTCTGAGGCCCAACCCACACCACCCCAGCAGAATATTTACTCCCATCCCACATTTACTCAACATTCAGATTAAGTAAGAATTAAGACACCCAGGTAAGCTGGATCCCCCCCTCCCGGACATCCCCTCCCCATGGTGGAACGCCGAGCCCCGGCCCTCTTCCCGACGGCGTACATGCCAGGACCCAATCCCGGGCCCCACCCATATCCCCATCCGGGACAGCCCCCTTCCCCTAAGGGCCACCAGGCCCACACCCAGACCAAACCCCAGGGCTTGCAGCCACTAGGCAGCCCCGCAGCCCCCGGGCAAGACCCCGTAAGGCCCCACAAAACCAAAACCAGAAGCCCACCCCGGGTGACAAGCACCACCAGAGTCGGGCAGCCCCCAGCCCAAGACCCCTAGTGAACCCACCCCAGGGATCCTCCAGATACTCCAAGCTCAGACTCTCCACCACATCAACCACAGCATCCCAAGGGACCATTCAATGACCCTCCATCATCGCTATGTGATGGAACCCCGATCAAAGGAGCCCAGAGGATTGATTTGAAGGGGAGGCAGAGCTGTCTCAAGTGTAATATGATCCAATAAAAGATTTCTATACTGGTTAATGCAAAATTATCTTTCTTTTCCAGTTTATGAGGATGGTTTCTTAGGATGCATATGGCAGTGAGAACCACGTGAACCAAATTTGTTTCAATCGGGACATCCCTGGGTTTCCCCCAGCAAGCAAAATGAGGGGAAGTTGGGATATCACATTCGAAACTTTGACAGGTCTTCAAATACTCTATACCAGAATCCCTGAACAGGGGGAACATGACCACAGTGCGTGATATAACTGTCGAATGTTGTCTTTTATGTGTGCAGGTGTCGGATGGCACAAATCCCATCCTGACATCCCGATGACCTGTATAGTGTACTCTGTGTAGAATTTTTTATTGAATTAGTTGTAAATTGGGGTTTCTGATCGTTTTAAAAATTTTTAAACAGGTTTGGGACCAGAAAGTCTGATCAAAGCTAACTAATAGATCCCCCCTCCCATTTGCCATAGGAATTTCTATTGTATCATCTATTTTGGTCAATGTTTTATATACTTTAGACAGTAATTTGGGGTGTTTGAGATTACAGAAGTCTAATACCCTTGATGGTGTTTGTAATTCTACCTTTAAGCTTAAATTTTTTTTTTAACTACGATTTAATTTGGAGATATTCTAAAATCTATTCTTGTCTATCCCAAATTGGGAGACTATTCTGTTAAATAGAATGAAATCCAATCCTTCAACTATGTGTTCCAATGTATAGAATTCCTTTACTTTTCCCGTATGGGAGGTTACATTTTATTGTTTTCCAAAATTTTCGGGGTTATTCCAGATGGGTGTGGCTGCATGGAATTAGTGAAGACTCCGTCATTTTTAGATTATTCCCACCATGCTGTCGGGGAGGTACTGATATTAATACTTTTAAAGCTTTCATGCTTTCTTATTTTTGAGCTAATAACGGTAGGTCCAAGCTCTATAGTATTCAAAAGTCTGTTCTACATCTAACCAGGACTCATCCAGGGGTTATGTTGTAACCATCTTGGTATATATTGGAGCCTGTTGGTTAGAAATAATGATAGAAGTTGGGTAGATCCAACCCCCTCTATCTTTGGTCTTCTGTAGTGTTTTAAGCTAATTGTGGAGGGTTTATCCTTCCCAAAAAATTTAGTGATGGAGGAGTCCCGGGATCTAAACCAATCGATGATGGCTTGTTTGGGATCATAGAAAATAAGTAATTGATTCTCGGTAAAACCATCATTTTAATTGTGGCAACCCTTCCCATAAGTGATATCGGTAAGGATTTCCATCTAGCAAGATCATCTTCCACTTTCTTTAATAGTGGGATGTAGTTTAGTTTAGTTAGATCTGCCAGTCTGGGAGACACATGAATCCAGGTAGTAATTTCCCTGATTCCAATTGTGTATTAAAAGGGAATTGACAAAAAGAATTAATTGGAAGAACTGTGGTTTAACCAGTTTATTGAATAATCTGGGAAACCTTTGAAAGGAGTTTATTAGTTCAATTCCCGGGAGAGGGGATTGAGAATTCTGAAGATAAAAGTAACACATCATCTGCATAAAGACTGATTTTATGTTCTATGTTCTTACACTTTATGCCTTTAATAACTGTAGGTTTGCCCGATTGCTGCTGCTAGTGGTTCAATAAAGATAGAATAGCAGGGGAGAGGGCATCCCTGCCTGGTCCCCCTCTGAAGACAGAAGCTATCTGATGTTTGGTCATTGTCCTGGCGGTACTGTTGGGGAACTGTATAAAATTTTAACAGTTTATGAAAAGTTCCAAACTAAATTTATGTAAAGTTCCAAATGAACTTCCAGTTAACTCTATCAAAAGCCTTTTCTGCATGAGATAATATACTGGGTTTCCATGTTTCTCTATAAGAAAAGTCTATTAGTTGAGTAATCTACGTGAATTTGTGGATGAATTCTCTTAATGAAACCAGTTTGGTCTGGATGTATTATGAAAGGGGTTACCTTCTAATCTTTGCAAAGGGCTTTACAAATTATTTTCAGGTCAACATTAATAAGAGAATGGGGTAGCTGGTAGGGAAATATAGGATCTTTGCCTGGTTTTAACAGGAGACTAATGTTGGCTGAATTCATGTTTGGCTGTAGTCTACCATTTTCTTCTATTTCACATCATTCTAAGAATGTTGGCCAGAATGATCCAGAATTCTTTGAGAACTCTGCTGGAAACCCATCTAACCTGGAGCCTTCCTGTTAGGCATGGAGTTAAGAGCTTCCTGAAGCTCATCTGATGTTAATGGCAGTCCCGGACTGTGCTGCTATCTGATAATTTAAGAAATATTTTCCTGTCTAGAAACTCATTGATCTCATTATCTGATAGGTTAATCTGTGTGAGTACAAGGTTTTGTAAAAATCTCTGAAAGTGTTGTTTATTCTTTCAGGGGCATATACTATATTCCCAGTTGAGTCTTTAACAGCAGATATGGCAGGTTTTCTCTTTGGTTATTTTTAACTGGTTGGCTAAAACTTGCCTGATTTATTACCGTGTTCAAAGTTTTCTATTCGTAGTCTTTGTCTAAAAATTGTGTTTTTTGTCAATAATTCCTTTAAGTTCAAGTTTACTTTTACGCAATTTGTTTTGTAATTCTTCTTCTGGGGATACCTCAGAGACTTAATGATTTCTTCTAATTCCTGAATAGTTTTCTATTTTTTTTTATGTGATGAGAAGGAAATTATTTTACCTCTCATCACTGCTTTCCCCTTCCAGAGAACAGATGCTGATGTTCCAGGAATGTCATTGTGTTCTAAATATAAAGCCCACTCTTTTTTATAATATTCCACAAAACCTTCATCTTTAAGCAGTGACGTATTAAACCTCCAGTTTTTACCTGATGGGATTGTTTTTTTATTTTAACAGAGTTAAGAAACTGGAGCATGATCGCTGACAAAATATAGGGTGTATCTCTGTGTCTGAATGTCCCCAAAAATGAGCTGCTGACTAGAAAATAGTCCCAAAAGTGGGAGAGTGATGAACATGTGAGAAAAAAAGTATACTCTCCGGCTGGGATAAAGATGCCATGCATCACAAAGCCCATAATCACTCATATACTGTTTGACTATAAGTGGAATGCCAATTGCGCTGAGTCCAGCTGTACTGAGCCTGTCTGAAGAATGATCCATCCAAAAATTAAAATCTCCCAATGATTGTGTTCGGAGTACAGAGAAAAAATTAAGAAAAAATGTGGGGTCATCTATGTTTGGACAGTATATGCTAACAATACATAAGTTTTTATTTTGTATAGATAGTTTTAGTATTATAAATCTACCATCTGGATCTAGACTGTGTCCAATACTTTGAAATTTGTATTTTTGTGTATTAAAATAGCTACACCTCTTTGTCTAGAGTTATAGGCGCAGAGAGAACAGTCTGGGAAACTCAGACGTTTAAGTTCATCTGCAACTGTGGCAACCTATGAGTCTCTTGTAATGCAGGTTGCTTCTTACACTAACCTATAATTAGAAAACACGTAAACTGTGCCAATAAGTGTATTACATGGTCAGGAACAATACTCAAATAGGTCATGGCATTCAAACTGTGATTGATTGGTATTACTGGGCATGCCAGAAGACACTCCCCATACCATTACACCACAAGCACTTTGGAATGATGACACAAAGAGTCCACTGGTTGAATATATGCTGTTGGCACCAAATTCTTCCTCTTTCCTTTCAGCGACCACTCTACAGTTTTCCAGTCTGAAGTGTGCAGTTTTGTGAGGCTGTACCCACTGCAGCCTCAGTTTTCTGTTCTTGGCTGACTGGAGTGGAACCTGATATGATCTTCTACGTTTGTAGCCCATTTGCCTAAGGGATCAAAGGGTGACATGAGGGAGGATCTACACAATATTAGGCAGGTGGATTTGAATGTTGTGGCTGATCGGTAGAAACAGATGAAAACTGGAGCAAATATTCAACTGAAACAGTATTTCAAACTACACTAACAGGAAATTTGGTAGGAAGTCTTTGTTCCTCACTACTAAGGATGAAGAAGTTTTAAAAATCTGTGCAGTAAAATATTAATGATTAAATGTTACTTTATGGTTCACACTGTGAGTCCTCTAGTTTTTCTGATTAAGCATTGAACAATGGCAACACAGTAGACATGCACTCTAGTTGTTCCATCATTGACCTAGCGTGTTATCCACTTCAGTTGGAATGCAGTCCTCAGACAAGCCATTTACTCTCAATATATCAAAAGAAATCATGTTAACTAATACATTATGCTCATATCTTTTAACCCTTAAACCGCCGGAACAGGCTATGGTCTGTTCCCAATGCAATTTGCCAGCGTGCCAGAGCCGAATATATTCGGCGACATACATTCATTGAATGCTGCAATCGACTATAGTCGCTTCAAGAACAATTTACCAGACACGCGGAGCTGAGCAGTCAGTGCTGTACATTCATTGAGCAGCCAGCTCGCGCCACTGCCGGCCCTGGCAGAACTGCAGTACCACTGTCCCTGGATTGAGCGCTGCACTAGACTAGCCTGAAAGCATCAGCGTTAGCCTCTGTGTTTTGTGTGCAGCCAGTTCAAGCGCAGTTGGTCGGTGATTTACTGAATCTCAACAATGGTGTCAGTTGCACTTGTTCCATTAGTTTTTAATAGTTTTAGCAGTTCATTGGCGTGTTAAAATGATCAGTGTTGCAGTAATTGGATGCTTTTGCATGAAAAACTGTGTTCCATTAAAATTTACTTTTTCCTTGTGAATTGTAACGTTTACTTAAAAAGTGCAGCAAGCATGTGCAGTTTATGGGTTAATATATGGTTCATAACAATGCAGGGCCATTTGTTTTCTTTCTTATTCTCAGATTTCGGTTTAATTTTGCTTTTGAACTGATATTTAATATGTAATAAAAGACAAAACACTGACAGAATGTATGTTCTAGTGTGCTTCCAGTTTTTTGTCCTTAGGCATTTGTATTGTCAGTGATTCGAAAAGACAAGAAGAAAGCTAATTTTTCTAGAGCACTGAGCCATGCTGATTGTTCTCACCTACTCATACAAGTTGCTACCACTGTTAGGCAATCAATAGTAACTCTATTAAAACACATACAACACCAGCAAGCTTATTCTGAAATCAAATACTCAATGTTAACAGAACATCTTGAGTTTACTGAAATTTAAGAAAAAACAATTGATAAACATTTCAATAGTATACATTAGGAGAATAATAAATGCATCCAATTTTAGGTATCGATTGGTTAGTACATATATTTCACAACTCCTGAAGACTGCATTCATATCATGGCATGGTCACTATCTGTGTGGAGTTTGTACATTTTTCTTATGTCTGCACGGGTTTTATTTATTGGTAATTCTAAAAATGACAACATCTGTGTGTGATGTATGCAGGAGGGTGCAAGGGTTAGGTCCAGCCTCACAGGTCCCTACAAGCAGGGTTGAAAATGGGTGAAGAGATAACCACTTTAAAGATTCTGTTGTATAATGAAGTTACATGCAAAACTAAATACAAACAAAAAACTAAACCAATGTATATAACAATTGGATTGCCAGAATAGCCTTACCATTGTCTGAGTGGAATGGGTTGTTTTTGTTCTCCAGTTTTTTTTTATTTTTGGCAGAAGCTACACACAAAATAAAATAAAAAAAGGAACTTTTTTAACCCCAAATTGAAGGGGTTCAGCTTTTCTTTTTTTTTTTTTCCCTTTTATTTTCCCCCCGGGAAATTTTTTTCCCTTCTGCATTGTCAAACACTTATCTTCTTCCAACCCTATTTTAAATTTATTGTGTGGGGTAAAACCATCAGCCAGCCTTTCATTTTACTACATAGGGAAGAATTACAGCAAAAAGATAGAAAAAAAATGAAAAAAAAAGCCCAAGAAAAACGCAGGAAAAAAAAAGGTTTTAAAGGAACCACAAATTGACTGATTTTTTCCAGGGGGTGATACCAGTTACCCACTTGTGAAAATGAAACCAAGGTTGTAGTAAGAACACTGATTTCAAGATGATCTAAATAAATGAGTCCCTATACCTTTTAATTCTTAATATTCCTCCGGAGTCCAGCAACAAAATTTGACATTTGACATTTGGGTTAAACTTTTTCCCTGCCCAAGACTTACCCTTTTCCCTTTTGGGGGATTTTAAAAATCAAAAAAATGACATTTGCCTTTTAAATGTAACTTTGTCAAATGCAGATTGTTTTTAGCAGGCTGTAGTAACTACAGGGGGTAAAACTGATGAGCCACAGCATGAAGTTATGGGAAAAAAGTATGGAAGAAAAAGAGGGGTGATAACTGAGCACGGGTTGGTTTTATGCCAGGAAAAAGCACCTGGATGTTTTTTGAGGATGTTGATGGGAAGATAAAAAGACCAGAAGGGTTGCATTGTGTCTTTGGACCTGGAAAGATAACAGGGGGCCCCGGGGGGCTGTGGTATTGTATGGGGGAAATCGGGGGTGGGGAAAGTATGTAAGAGTTATAAGAGAGCAAAGTAAAAAAGTGGACTGTGGTGGTTCTACCAGGAGTGACGGATGATTCCGGGGGAGGTGGGATTCATCAGGGATCAGCTCTGAGCCCTTTTTTTAATGGAATGGACAGGTTGACAGCAGATTAGACAGGAGTCCCGGTGGACATGTTGTTTGTGATGTTGTGATCTGAGCATGTAGGGGGCAGGTTTAGGAGACCCTTGAGAGGTGGAATATGCCTTTAGAGGGGGAGGAATGAAGGGGGGCAAGACAGAATACATGTGTATGATAAAGGGAGGTGTGGGAAAGGTCAGGAAAAAGGAGTAGAGTTTGGGGAAGGTGGGTGAGTTTTAAATACAGATCAACAGCACAATAAAAGGGAGGGGAAAAGAGGTGAAAAGAGAGTGCAAGCAGGGTGGAATGGGTGGGGGAAGAGTGTCAGGAGAATTTGGAAGATGGGATCAGCAAGAGTGAAAGGGGAAAGGCCAAAAGGGAGTAGGAGCCAGCTAGTTATATGATTTTGTTGACGGGGCACTGACCAGAAAAAGGGGCAGAGCTGGGTGGAAAGTTAAAAATGCTAAGATTTTATTTGGGGGGCAATTTTGGGCAAGATTAGAAATGAGTAAATTAGAGGGTTCTGAAGTTGGGCAGTTTGGGGGACAAAGTCAGGCAAATTATGGTTTGGAAACGGGGGGAGATGCTGGGGGGTAGGGAAAAGAATGTTAAAGATAGAGCTGGAAAAAAGGAAGGCCCAAGAGAAGATTTATGGATGTAGTGAGAGAGGACAGCAGGTGATGGGGAAAAAAAAAATGGGGGAAGGGAAAAAAAAAAGATGACTGTGGGGAGCCCCCAACAAAAGCACCTTAAGAAGGAAAAAAAAAAATGTCCATAAATTTCAAATGGTCTCTAAATTATCAAATTAAAGACAATGTGAAAAATTTTAATTTATGGTTACTTTGAAAAGTTAATTTTTACCCAGTACCCCCGAA
>NW_024377759.1:0-27500 GCF_016835505.1 Polypterus senegalus
CAGACTGAAATCAAAAGTATGCTTTTTTCAAAACAGAAAAAGGGCGTTTACTTCTCAAACGGGGGGGAGGATCAACCCCCCTTGACCCCAGCGGGCTGAGTCTGTTGAGCCATGGAGTCAGTTCCAGTAAACTGTGTCACATGTCGCATGTTAAGGCGTGCTTTTTGTTTCTGCAGTTATATGTTTGAATAAAAGTGTAATTGTGTTATTCTTGTGAAAATGTTTCTTTGCTATTTGGACTTCAGGCTTCATACATTATATAGTTTGATGCCTACATTTTGTCATCTACATAGAATATAAAAAGTTTCTGTTTTAACAATGTGTTGACACAGATTACTGTAGAAACGAACAGACATGAAATGCGGTGTTCCAAACAACGATCTATTATTTCGCTCTAAAACTCCACTTCACTCCCAGATACTCAATCAAGGCATGAGCTGAGAGAAGTTCGTGCACGCTCTAAATTGGTGGGGGATGGAATAGCCGCTTCTCTTTATCAGCACATTTAGAAGACAAAGGACGCTGGCGGAGAGGTGTGAAGGGATTTAAGAAGCAGTTTAAGGTGGGACGGAATTACGAGTTTTTTCGTAGGCTCTGGTAATTCTAGTGTTAAGCACAGCCGTACTTTTGCTCCACCTTTTTGTAAATAAAACTGTAGCAGCTTGACCACGGAGCAATTAAAGGTCTCACAGTATGGAACTTTGCAATCAGCTGGTTTTCCACAATTTTCTAGTGTGTTTGCAGTGCACAGAATTTGCACAAGGGAGTCTCCTACTGCAGCCAATCACATAGTTTCTGAACAATGCGCTTGTATATACTGACGCTAACAGCAGCCCCGTCTGTGCACAACGCTTTCTTCCAGTTGTCAAAGCCTGCTTCCTAAAAGGTTTAATAGTCCATCTGTTACAGCTGTACGAGATCGATCAGCATCCAGTTCGATTAGGCCAAGGAACTCCGTGGTAAACTGCCCAATGTTGAACACAGACACAATGAAAACGATCTCCTGCTCTGTTTTAATGATGTCTTCCGATCCATCAAAAATCAGTCCCCAAAATTCAGCAGACTCCAACTTTGCTTTCAACTCCGCGCTGATAGTGCGTGCAATGTTCTGCATTATCCATGTGGCCTCATGTGAATGATACGCAGTTCGACATTAACTCCTAGCGCTCCAGTAAACTAATATCTTCAGCATAGGAAGATAGGGACGAGCTGGTTTATCTTTATGAAAGGCAAGGAGAAAAATAGTACACAGAGCTTGCAGTTGTTCTTCATTTACCTTTGTTCGTCATTTAGCTTGAGGGAGAGTGGAAAGTTCTTCCTGATTAGCTTGTTTATAAGAAATAGCTTGTACTACATTCATGTGCTCCTTGCTCTTTTCATCTTTGCCAAATAACAGATGACTGAAATTCTTTTTGAGCCTGTGTAAAGGCACTTGTTTTGTCTCGATATGTGGATGTGAGCGGCACAACTTACACCACATTTCCAGTGTGTTCATCATTAGTTTCAAGCCACGCAGCATCTTGGAGCCACTTTTCAAAAAAAAAAAACTTTTTTCTGCACTGGCTCGCTTTTTGTTTCTTGCAGGTGGTGAAATGCCAAAGTAGCTGCTTAATGTCTGTTGTTTTTTAGATATATTGGCAACACAAGATAATCAAAACCAAAAAGAAAACAACATATATCAGCAACATGAGGTGACCATGCCCTCTCTGACCATCAGGAGCACTGCGCTTGTAGGGACACAGATGACGCATTCGATTTACAATTTTGTTGTGCTATGCGCACTAGCCAGTTGTGCGTCACCTCTGTTTATACCCTTACTGAGTCAACTTTTATACCCTTTAAGATACTTGTGTTTAATATTCCTTCCCACATCTTTCCATATGTACATCTTTCTACTCAAACACTTCTTCTTAACACAACATAAACATTAAGCATGCTGATAATAATAAATGTGTGATGTCCTTGAGCACAGATACTATAAAATATTTCAAGTGCTTTGATTGCACACAAATTTTAAAATTCACTATTAACTGATCATACTTTAAGATTAAACACTACTGACTCTGTGTGTGTGTGTGTGTGTGTGTGTGTGTGTAGGCGTAATGCAAGTGAGTGAGCGAGTTAGAGAGTGTGTGCGTATGCGCGCGTGCGTGTGTGTGTCTGGTCCATCCGAGCAATCTGATTGGCTAGTTTGGTTGTGGTGGCTCAGTGGTGGAAATAATCACACAATTCTTTAGGGTTAAAGTTCAGTTCCTGATTGTGACAATTCTTTTTGTATTCTTGCAAAACTGAGTTAAAATAGGGCATTTAAATGACACACAGTTCATAATTATTTGCCGAGCAAAGTTAGGTCACTAAATACTAATAATAATATGGTTTAACTGGTGTCACCTTCAAAGACACAAAGTATATGCAAGAATACAAAGGATGTTTTCACAACGAGTAAAGGGGGCCTGTTACCATTGGTGGTAGTCAAAAATCGGCAGGAGATGAGCAAGAAGCCTCTCAAAATGACAGGGTCTGAGAAGCAGCCTTACACAAATCAAGAGAATGCAATCAAGAAAGAGCACCAGGTGGGAGAGGTTGAGGCACACAAGGAACACAAGAAAAGGCATAGAAACAACACTGAGGGTACATTTAGGGCAAAAGAGTTTCAGATACTGAGCAAAGATGTAGAAGAAGCTGTGAGGGTACACATACTGTAAGTGAGGTTGAAATATGCAAGGATACTGGAGGAGAGGCCTAGGAGGAATTTGGCAGATGTAATGTAGGG
This sequence comes from Polypterus senegalus, assembly GCF_016835505.1. Lineage (NCBI taxonomy): Eukaryota > Metazoa > Chordata > Cladistia > Polypteriformes > Polypteridae > Polypterus > Polypterus senegalus. The sequence goes on from NW_024377759.1 coordinate 2,774, forward strand.
AAGAGAGGTTGGGATGCACAAACATACTGAGGAAAGGCACTAGGAGAATGCTATTTTTACATTTATTTGGCAGGTAACTGTAGCTATTTGTAGCAAAAAGTCATTTTGAGGAGAAATAACAATAGCTATTTTATAAAAATGGGAGTGCTTCTCAATATGTTTACTCTGTAAAGAACCTGAAGAATTACTTTTAATATAGCAAAATAATTGTTTATTTTATCTTCTATTTATTTGTATGTCATAACTAGAAAGACACTTTTAGTCATTTTCCTGCTTTTGTCTCTGTGGTACCAATATTGTATAGTCGTGTGTTTGTAGATTCTGCCTTGCAGTCAGATCGCACAATCTGAAATATTTATGGCCATGTTTTAAGTAATGCAAGATGGCACTGTGGAAAAGGCTTCTACTTATTACTTTTTCCTCTGCCTAAAAGCTCTGTTGATTAAATGATGAGAACTTTATTTTTTTTTTAAAAGTAACTTTTCTTTGTCTTTCCCAGGCAAGAGAACATTTTTCAAAATGTCATGAAAACTACATAATAATTTAAAAGATTGCATGTTTAATAAATGTGTGTAATCGTTTCTAGAATGGCCTTGTGAAAATGGCAGACAAAATTGTTCTTCATCAAATATCACAGTTTTAAATAAACCCAATACCCACCATAAATGCTGAGGATATTAATTAGCAATCTTATCAGTATCTTCTTTACCGTGATCTAGTGCTTAGTGAGCGCCCTGAGCATAGAGACCTTACTGGGCAGTCATTTAATGCCAAATGATGAATAATAATCATAATTGCCATCCCATTTTCAGCGCATTATGTTACGTGGATGCCCAGGCTTTGCATATGAAAACATAAACTGACTCACATATAATTTTTAAGTGTTCAAAACAGAATGAAAATAAGGGAAGTAACAATGAAAGTAATGAAGATAATGATAAGTTGAGCACAAAAAATAAGCAAGTATGACATCTGGTTCTTCAAGGCAGATAATTGTTTAGCTCTTGTAAAATGTTTCACAGCTGGCATACTAAGGGCTTGTGTGTCAGTCGTCTCTTGATTCATTAGGTTTTCCTTTTATAGTCAACTCCCTACAGTCAATTCATTTGCCTCTGTTTCTTAGTTTTCTAGGAGATAACTGTAGAGCATCTGTCAAGGATCTGTAGTTTTTCAGAAGTTTTTTATTTTATAGCCCTTGAATTTCTTGACTAGCCATAGATGTTATTACTTTTTGCTTTAAAAACATTCAGAGTTAGTCCTGCTTGCATGGTGCTATAAGCTACTGCCTGTCAAATGAGTTTTATTGAAATGAGTGCTTAAGAAAAAATTAATTACATAACTGTGCATGCACTTAAATGTACATCAAGGGATAGTTATATGCCATGTACTGAAACTGTACATGGATTGAGTGCTAAATGTGTACGGTATTGTTTTATCCTTTTTTTATTGTTTCATTAGCGTTTTGGAATGATTTTTGTGTCTACAGTAGAGCATTTGGGTATGGCTCCTGTAAATAGGCAATGTTTACTTGTCCTCCTTGAACAGTGTGTTGAACTTTCCAAAGTAGTTCTTGCATTCTAGAGGTCATATCTAGCCCAGACATTAAAGAATAATACTCCATCCAAAAATGATATACTTTTACATGTTACCTACCCTATGTCATTTTTAATTTCCATGTTTTCATGTAGACATAATAGAAGACAATAATGACCAGTGTTGTCATTGGCAAAAAGATGTGAAAACATCCATGGAAAAAGAAGAAAAATCTTACATTGCTTACTTAACATAATCTCACGCTCTGCCATCCCTTCATTATATTCAAAATGCAAAACATAAGTTTCTTTTGTTAAAATATTGTATATATATTTACTTGCTGAATTATAATCAGGAACATGAACAGAAAATCTAAATCTTCTTGAATTGCAAACTAAACACTTGACAAAGCAATTGAGAGAGAGCTGGATCTTCAATAAAAAAATCAAGTCTAAAGTGGGAGGAAAGATAGTAAAGGATCAGAAAATGTAACGTGCAAAATCATATCAATAACAAGCAATATTGGAACCAGAGGTCAATAATAAATTGAATGTCAAGCCAGAACATATTTTAAAGTCGAGTCTTAAGAAAAGCAGGAGTTCAAACACCAAAGGGTTAACTAGAAACACAATGAGATTCTTTCAAAGTTATCCACAATCTTGGATGAAACTGGCCTGCCAATGCCAACATTTAAATCCATCTCATTAACTATTTCAAATTCATGACCTCTATGACCATTCCTTGGCAGCCAGTAGTCATGTCTTGGCAATGTTGGGGTCCAGTGCCACTAAGGATTCACACTGTCAAAGGCGTGATTTATTTTTTTTTTGTAGAGATTCCGGGGACACACCCAGCCTTGGCCGCCTTCCGATTCACAAACAGAGACAAAAAGCCAACAGAAATCAAACAGCAAATAAAGAATGTATTAACCTAATAATCAAAACGATCCCTTCGTGGGATGTACACAAACAGGGAAACAAACCACAACAATAAACACGGGTTAAAGTCCATAGGTAATTGCAACAGATGAAATGAAATGATGAAGGTAGATAGTCCAGGGATCCGACGGGGAATAGGAATGTAAAGATAGTCCTCCCGGGTGGTTCCTGAAATGTTGAAGACAGGTGGACCGGTTCGGAGCCCCTTTCTTCCGAGGAGGGCCCGAATCCACATACAGTCCTCATGTACACAGGCGGGCGGCAGACAATCCAGACCCCAACCAAGAACATCCAGGACAGAATTAAAAGCACAGGAAAACCAAAGGCAGACAGACAGGAACTTGAAACACAAATCCTTTCTTCCTTTTGGTCACCACCCCCTTTAAAACCGCTCTGATTTCCCTTTGGCCCCATCAGCCCCTGTCCCTCAGCAAAAGACCAATCAACCCGACTCAGGGACTGCTGGTAGTTGCATTTTCAAACTCTAGTAGCACCCCCACAAAAAAACTCAAAAAAAATGGGGGAAATTTGGAAAAAAAATGAAGTGTCAGACATTTCAAAAGAAGATTTAAATAAATTGAACTTCTTGTAAGAAAAACCCAGGGAAAAAATCAACCAACCCAAAATGTTTCTTGGTAATGCAACTAGGAATAAACAAGAAAAATTTATTTAAGGAAAAAAGGAACAAACTGAAACTTTATAAGGAAGGGAAAAAATCCCTCCCTGTCACAGAGGGCACCAGGTGTATCCTCTATTTAAAAAAGATGGTGTGACCTTTCCACTGGCTTACTTCAGGTACACTTAAAGTTCCCTTTTTGGTTGGTCCTCCGATCGCGAGAGATGGACGCTAGGGAGCCCGCTAACAGTGGTGCTATTTTTTCAAAATTATTTGCTTATTATTCAGAGATATCCTGTATTTATTCAACCCGGGGAGGGACCGCTCAGTATAGTAAACACATATAAACATGGCCAACAAGAAGGTCCGAAAGAATCAAGGCAAGCTACACCCAAGCTCATCAGCAAGCCCTAGTTCGAACGGCCTCCAGAACGACCTGGATCAGATGGGCGTAGACTCTCGGAACCACGGTCCGGCTCACGTCGCCGGCTGAGGCGAAAGGGGGGGCGAAGGTGCGATCGTGGAGTGCAGATGTGGATAGCCCCGGATTGGAGAGGATTACCTGAAACGGGAAAAGGCGGAGGTCCGGCCAGTTCGCTTTACGTGGGGACTGGAGGGGCGGGGACACCGCTTCAGCAGAGTCTGCTGCTTCATCTACGCACAAGAAGGCACTTTTCCCAGCTATCTGAACTGAAAGTGTTGCTCGCTGAGCTAAGGCAAGATATAAGAAAAGCGAGAAGGCTAATGAGAAAGCACGAAAAAGGCACTTGAGGACTGAAACGGGAATTAAAACAGGAAATCCAACAGGAAATGAAAGGCTGCAAGAGGTACAACTAGAACTTCGACAGGTGCTGTAAATCGAAAAAGCGATTGAGAAAAACTCAGTTAAACTGAGCACGCTTGCGATCGATTGGAGCATCTTAGTGAGACATTCCCCAATCGGATCGAAATAGCTCAACATGCTGCCCGTGCCGAGGAAAGAGTAAGAAATGTCAGTTCGGAATGCAAAATTTGGGAGAAAAACTTGGAGACAGACTGGCTGCAAAGATGGGAATAGAAGGTATAATGTCAGAATTGAAGGCCTGCCGGAGAATGGGAAAAAATTTTAAAACCCCGTGAATTGCAACTGAACTTTTTCAAAATAATCGGGCAATTTTAAAGCAGAATCTGAGATAGCAGCGGCTTACGCCGCAAATCAAACACCGCCAGACCCCCCCAGATCTTTTATAGTTCTTTAAACGATTATCATTTAAGTTAGAGGTGAGGGAACTCCTCAGGAAAAAAAGGGAAAGATATTATAATGAAGTTTTCCACATTAGGCTTCCCCTGATTTCTCCCCAGCAACAGCTATTAAGCCCGCCTTCTATATATTAAACAGCGCTCGCAAGCCAGTAAAATGCCTCCTGTAACCCAAAACTGAAAGGGGAATGGCAGGGTCATTTCTATGTCTCGCAGCAAGGAAGAGGCAGAAAATGAGTTAAGAAAGCTGACCCCGGACTATTCTGATACATAATTGTGAGTCATGGCTAAGGGTAACCCCTAGATTAATAATCTATCTGATCATTTGTTTTAAAATCGGTTTTTTTTTTATCAGCATATATTCTCAATATTCTTATATTATTATTCTTACTTATTACTTATCATTCTTAGTATTATTTAGGCCTTAAATGTTTAGTTTTATTGTGCTTATTCGTTTTCCTCCTCTTTTTTTTTTTTTTTTTAATTATTTCATGTGTACCCTAAATGAGACTTTTCAAATCTACCCTTGGTTTGCTTGTTATTGCTATTACTGCATTAAGACTTGTTATGCTTTTTTTGGACACATTTTTAACACCATCACCTGGGTTTATTATCTGGGATATCATCTTAATCCCTAAAATTGATGAAGATTATATGTATATGTGGTGTATGTATATATATATATGTATATATGTTTTATATGTGTGTATATATATATATAGTATATATATTAAGTGCAAAATTTTTTTTTTTTTTTTTTTTTTTCCTCTTTAAAGACTATATTGGTAACAGATACTCTTATTTTTTAAACCCTTTAAAAGGCCACTGCATGGGGCTTGATGTGTTTTGGGACGTGCTCTGTCTCTAGGTATGTCAGAGGACTGGGACTGCATGAAGGGGGTTTTTTAGCCTCACCTGGGGAGGCAAAAAAGGGAGGGGGGGGGGTTAAAGGGGGAAGAGAAGAGAGGTTGATCTATACCTAATCTATCATCTCAATCTTTATAATTATAACTATCAACGTAATAATAAGCTGCATGGCAACAACTCTTGGGGAATGGGAAAAATTAAGACCTAAACTATTTCACTTCCAGTTAAGACTAATATGACCCCAAAACTCAGAATCAGTGTCTCCATGATGGGACAGTTAACTTCGTAAGCTGGAATGTTAAGGCCTGAATCACATTAAAGAGAAAGAAAGTATTTTCCCACCTAACAGGTCTAATCTAAAATAGTATTTTTACAGGAAACCCACTTTTAAGTAAGGATCATTTCCCGGCTGCAAAAGACTGGACTGCAAGTTCCATTCTAGTTTTACAAAAAACTAGAGGGTGGAATCTCATACGGGGGAACAGTACCATTTAGCATCAGATGTAGTATTGATCCTGAAGGAGATATGGATGGCATGGGGAGACATCTAACGTAAATGATTTTGATAAATGTTAATGCACTATGTTGATGATAAAATTTATACAAAATTTATTAGCATCCATTCCCAATCTGAACACTCATTAAACTTAAAATGGCTGGGGATTTTAATTGGTTCTAAATCCACTTTGGGATAAGACTTCCTCCACAGGGGAACCCTAACACCGCAAAGAAAATTACAAAGTTTATAACTGATCACAACTTATCAGATCCCTGAGGTTTTAAACCCAAATTCAAGAATATTCTTTCACTCACCAGTACATCATTGCTCTAAAGGGATTGATTCTTTATAGATAATAACTTCTTGTCTAAGATTAAATCTTGTAAATACGTATCTATTGTTATTTCAGACCATGTCTCGATCTTGGGCTGAAATTACTAGCCCCATACACTCACCCCCAAGATGGCGCTCAATCCACTTCTATTGCACGAAATTGTCGAATTTATATCAAACAAATTGAATTCTTTCTAGAGACAAATAACCCCGAGATCTCTGCAGGAATACTCTGGGGAAACTCTTAAGCCTTTTTAAAGAGGACAGATTACCCTATATCTTTCCCACAGAATAATCCGGGAAGAAAGTAGCAGAGATAAAAAGCAAATTACTAAAATAGATGAAGAACATGCCAGACTCAAAGGGGACTCTACATGAGAGCGGGCCTCTACATTCAGAATTAAACCTCTTGACAACCAAAGAAACCGAACAACTAATTTACAATCCCGACATCATTATTATGAAATGGAGAAAAGCTAAAGCTTTAGCGCCAACAAATCCACAACAAGATGTACAACCAAACTGAATTTCTAACAACGGAGATAAAATCTCGAAACACAAAAATATAATAAAATTTGAGACTACTTAAATCCCTATATACTACTGAGTTTAAAGACAATATACAATCTAATGCATTTCTGGATAAATTACAGATACCCCAAATTGGCCTTTAGTGTGGGGGGCTCATAAACCTCTGTCATTATCAAATTACTGGATGCTATAAAGTCACTCCAAGGTGGAAAAGCAGCAGGCCCTGCGGCTACCCTGCAAAAGTTTACAAGAATTCTCCTCAGCTAGCTCCCTCCTATTAGCAACATTTCAAGCCAGAGAACCAATCTCTTCACAAACCTTCGCCCAAACACTAATCACTGTCTTCCCAAAACAAAATAAGGACTTAACAATGGCCCTCTTTCAGACCAATTTCACTTCTGAATAACGACGTTAAAATACTCCTAAAATCATAGCTAAAGGATGGAGAAAGTGCTACCCCCCAGTAATATCACAAGACCAAACTGGATTTATTAGGGGCCGACACTTTCTTCAAATCTTGACGCCGTTTAATGTAATATACCCCCCTTTCAAACACCCCAGAAATATTTATTATCATTGGATGCAGAAAAGCATTCGACATGATTGAATAAAATACCTTTTTACTATTTTGGGGAAGTTTGGGTTGGCCCAACATTTGTGATGGATTAAATTACTGTATACGAACCCAGAAACTTCAGTTTGCATCAATAACATTTGCTCAGACTACTTTAAACTAGAACGTGGCACAAGACAAGGATGCCCTTTGTCACCACTGCTTGCAATTGCCATTGAACCACTGGCTACATTGTCAAATACCCCATCAGATAAAGGGGGTTAGCGAGAAGGTTTTGGGAAAAGAAAATCTCATTATATGCAGATGACTGGTACTGTATATATCGGACCCCGAAATTCTGTGCCTGCAGTCTTAGCAGCACTCACAGAATTTCAAAAGTCTCTGGTCTCGAATTAATCTGAAAAAAAGTGTACTCTTTCCGATTCGAAGCATATAATATTAGATTAGACACTTTCCTTTTTTCATTGCAGAACAGTTTAAATACCTCGAAACATCACAAGTAAAAAATAAAGCTCTTTATCAAACAAATTCTCAGGAAAAAAATTAAAAAAAGACTTGCATAGATGGTTCAACCCTTCATCTCATACTAGCGAAGAATTAACACTGTTAAGATGAATATCTTCCTAAGCTCCTTTTTATTTCAAAACATACCAATATCATTAATAAATGTTTTAAACAATTAGATTAACAATAACCCTAATTTATTTGGGAAATTTTAAACATCCACGCATCAAAAGAGCGATTACAAAGACAAAAGGTAGAAGGCGTGTATGGCTCTACCTAACTTCCAGTTTTATTACTAGCAAATATACAGTCGATAAGAACCTGGACACAAATAGAAGAACATACACAGGCATGGACCGCAATGAATAAATCCTGCAGTACTTTTATTCCTTGCTTTGTGCACAATAAACACCCTTATCGAATACACTAATAACCCAATTGTGCTCCACTCACTTAGAATCTGGAACCAATGTAGAAAACATTTTAAGACGGAGAAGCTTCTTTCTGTGGCACCCCTGCAAAAGAACCACCCCTTTCAACCCTCACAAACATGTGCAGTTTTAATATCTGGAAAATTTTGGAATTAACTTGTTAGGGATCTTTATATAACAACGCCCTTTTTCATCCCATGAACAATTACATTCCAAATTTAACATTCCACTACAAATTTCCTTTACTATCTTCAAATCAGGAACTTTGTTAAACAGAACCTTCAGATTTTCCTCATCTGGCACCCTCATCCCCGCTTGAAAAATTTATTGCTCAATTTAAAGGAGTTAGACTCCATCTCTACAATATAAAATCCTTTTTTCAATCCCCTTTCCCTTTTAAAGATCCAAGAGGACACTGGGAAAATGATCTCTCAATTAATATATCAGAAAAGGGGGAAAGTAGCAATGCAGAGAATTCCGAAACCTATGTGCAAAGCATACAATTATACAGCTCAAAATTATATATGGACATCTGTCTACTAAAACTCCCCAAAATGTTTCGGAATGATCCAACCTGTGGAGCCGCAAATTAGCTCCAGCCTCACTAGGGGCAATGTTCTGGGCCTGCACCAAATTAACATTATTCTGACAAAAATTTTAAAAATTTCCTCTCAGACAGTCTTGACTCACAATCTCCTCCCAACCCATTCAGCTGTGTTTGGGGTTCTTCCAGAGGGTCTTAAGTGGAGAAGGACAAACAAATTGTGATTGTTCACTACACTTTTGGCATCAGACTTATTCTGATCCCGGAAACCCAAACTCTCCTCTTTTAAGTCATGGGAAAATGATGTGTTATATTATTTAAAATTGGAAAAATCAAATACTCCCGTTAGAGGATTCACGACTTTTTTCAAAACATGGGAGGATCTAATCAGTAATATTTTTTAATAAGTTTATAAAGTACAGAGAATTTGTTGATTTAGGTATTTTTAAAAGCCCTAAATTTTAACCGTTTGCTTGCTCTCTCTCTCAAGGGTGGGGATTGATCTGTTCTTAGATAATTTTTTTTCTTTTTTTTTTGAAAATGTATTTTGATTGATTGTAAAAATTAAAAATAAAAAAAAAAATATCAAAAAAAAAAAAAATTTGCCTTTTTTAATTTACTGTTGAAAATTCGCTGCAATGGGGGTTAAGGGTTTTTTTTTAAGGTTTATAGTCCAAAATAACCATAATTAAGGAAATTGGATACTTTGAATTCCCATTATGATAACATGTCGGATTACTGTAAGAATATTGCCTTTTTTTTTTAAAAGGATGTTTTTCCTCCTCCCCTATACTAAAACTTACAGCTGTTCTGCCACTATAAAAAGGCAGGGTAGATTTGAAAGGACCAAAAGGTGTTTAGTACTGTATATTTGCCTAGCCAAGTTCATAAATGTTTATTGGCCCACAATTTCACCTGTCAAATTAGAAACCAAAATTGGTACCAAGAATACAAAAACACTACATTGGTAATCAAAGGCAAGGAAACTAAAAGCACATTATCAAAGTTATTGGGAAAATCCCCAATCTTTTATGACCAGATATTAGAGCTGAGTCTTATAATGTTGCAACAACGATGTCACAAACCATGCAGTTCCAGTCATCCTGGCATAGCAACCACTAACAAAACTTCACTAAATGTGACAAACCTAGAAAAAAAAATGGTGAGACAGGAGTATGTGTGTGTGTGTGTGTTTTAATTTAAAGCTATCTTAATCAAAACAATCCTAAAAATTGAATTCTAATAATTTCAAATATAATGCAACTGGTAAATTACTTGCTTGTGTGTTTTTCTTGTGCGTAAATTTTGCCAGTACAGAATCAGAAACCCCATTGCAGTGTTAAAAAAGAATTGCTTTTTTTTTATTTTTCTTTATTGTTATTTTTGAGACTGAAAAGTTTTCAGATCTTTAGCAAAAGTCAAATATATAAAAGGCACTAAGTGGATGAAAAATACTTATTTTATCAACTTATTTTTTCCAATGAACAATGGAAAATGGAACATTTCAGTTCAAATTTTGTTCTAATAGGGGACATCAGGAAGGAACAAATACTTTTTTACTGCTGTATAAATATATTTAGTTTATGATAACATTTTGATATGATACAGATACTGTCTCACAGTTTCTTGCTGGGTTGATTAATATGGGGTATGTGTGACTATGCTTAATGATATATTTACACACCCTTCCAGGTTTGATTCCTTCAGTCTTTTGCTTAAGGGCATGGCTTTTATTATGGGGTTGTATTGCACATTGTGTACATTTTCCTATAAAATTATAGACAGATCATTTTAGCATGTGGGAGTAATAAGGCATATTTTCCCTTAGGATATTATTCAAGTTTAAATTTCATTAGAAAGTAAATTTAAATTTAATTAAATTTTTTTAAAAATTTTAAATTTTTGATAGAATTATAGTTTTCCTTGTAACATTAATTATAAACAAAACCATGTGTACCAAATCGTTAGGTATAATAAAATCCATTCATCAAAAGTAGGCCCCTTTATCCGTTCAGAAACAAGTCTATATTGATTAAGAAAAGAAATTGAAGCCCTGGGAAAATACAAAATACAGGGCCTTGTTTTCATAGGTTCTAAAATTTTGCTTAAATAGGATGTACAAAACAGGAAACAACTTCAGATGGGTTGCTCTCCCAACACAGAGCGCATAGACACACACTCCATGTTATGTCAAGATCAGTCTTTCAAGAGACACAGCTGCACTAAAGGATCATCAGTTTTGCAATTCTGAGAGAAATGCTTGTATTAAAGTCAGCCCACGAGTGTTTGTTTTTACCATTGTTTGCTGCTGGGCTCTGCTCTCTCTCCTTTCATCTCAAATCATTAAGCCATTTACCAAAACAAACCTGCAAACTGCCTTGTAGGTATAGACATAATTTACCTAGATTTGCAAAAAAAAACCTTTCACTTGATCCAACACCAAAGATTAATTCTGAGCTAGAAATTCTAGCATCAGAAGTAACCTACAAATCTGAATATGTATTTGATTATTTGCAGGAGACAAAGCTTACAGATAAGAGAAGAATGCACACAAGGAGGTCATCAGTGGATTCCTTCAGGGGTGTGTCCTTGGACTGTTACTTTTTCTGATTTATAGTAATGACATACATTCTGTTGTAGTAGAACTTGTGATATTCACAGATGATATTATAATTGAGGATGTCAGACACTAAGGAGGCAGCAAGAACAATTTAGAAAGACCTGGACAAGCTTCAGAGCTGCAAATACTTGGAAAATGCAGTTTAATGTAGAAAATTGATACACATGAGGAAAAGGAAGTATATAATACAAGATGGGGTCACTGTCATACATAAATCAGCCTCTGAAAATGATTTGACACAAAACATTTTCATCAACTAGGCAATGTAAGCAATTAAAAGGCAAATAAAATGTTAGGTTATATCACAAAAACTTCAATTTAAGGCAAGGGATGTTATGCTCAAACTATATAATGCACTAGTAAGACAACATCTGGAGTATTGTGTGCAGTTCTGGTCAACATGGTACAAGAGCGACATAGTAGCACCTGCAGCTGTGCAAATGAGAGCAATCAAGTGCATCCCAAGACTTAAGGACATGTCCTACTGTGATAGACTTAGAGAATTAAGGGTGAATCAACGTACTTGAGGATGTCAGTGGAAATTAAGGGGAAATGTATTTGGACAGAACCAGGAAGCACTTCTTTACACAAACAGTTGTGGGAATCAGGAACAAATTACTGAGACATGGAGTTGAAGTAGATACTGACAACCTTATAGAAGACTCTGATGAGATATTGGGACAGGTCAGCGATAGCTAAACAAATGGGCTTGATGGATAGAATGGTCCCTCTGTTTGTCAGATTTCTTATGTTTCTTATGTGTTGGCTATATTTTGTATCAGCATCCAAAATAAGAAGAATTTTAAATAATTACACACTAAAATAATTTGGCATTTCTCTGCATTACCATGTAAATTAATTAAATTGGATGGATTAAGCGTATTTGATCATGGGTGGATGGGCAACAACATGAAATATGTGTCTATCCATTAGCCATTTTGCAGGCCTAGTATTGATGAAGAGAAACAGCTATCCTTTCAAAATGACTGACTTTGCTAAATGCATCATATTCACTCAAGAAAAATCTCTTTCCTCACTGCATAGTTTTAAAAAATATTAATTGGCTATGTTTTTAAGCAAACATTAATTGAATCATCTTTATGACATTACCATGTTCAAAATTCTCCCCACTTCTTGAATCACCCATCACTTATGACAGAGTTGCTGCTATAAAGTGTATGATGCAAAATAATATTAAATAACATTCTGAAACATATTTAATCCTTTTCAGGGTCACAGGTCTGAGGCTGTTCCTGCTGCACTCGCAAAAGCAGAAACAGCTCGGGTCAAGGAGCCAGTACATTGTTGGGCCTATTCATGCACACATTAGCAGAAGCCCCAGTTTGATGTCTCTAGTTAAACAATGCTGCTTGTTTTTGGGAATGTTGGAGGAAAGTACAAACTCCACTGAAGTGAAGTCAACGATGTATTTGAATCCAAGTTGCTTTATGCTTGAGCAACAGCTCTAGCTCAGTGCACCAAAATGCTGCTAATAACATTTTATATAGCACCTCTCTCATGCTCAAGGTGTTTCACAGAGTCTCAGAAGGAACAGTAGAATATATGTAACATTGGATACAAATATTTTATCATAGAACACTAAAACAGATAAATGCAAGAAATACAAAGCATTAATTAGAATAAGACAATAAACCAGCTAAATACTAAATTCAAAGGTTAAAGAAAAGCCTAAACAAATAACATTATTTGTGATATAACACACAAACAAATTATCATGAGCATTTACATTATTTCAAGTTTTTAAAAAAAACAATAAAATAAAATAAAGTTTCCCTGTAAATATACACTTTTAAGGTTGGAATAGTGGATGAATGAATGAAATTGGCCATTTAAGTAAAAACATTACAGCATCCAATACAATATTCTAAATAAGAAAAATATACATGGTACATTGTCTTGCTAAATACCGCATTACAATAAAAAGATTAGACTGAAATGTAGTTCACGGTTCCAGAAAGCTGCTATGAAATCCCAGTCTGATCAGTGTCTTTGTATAACTGGCATGTTCTCTGTGCCCTGTGTGAACTGCTGCCAAATGTTTTTCCGTTTTTGGCTCTGGATCTAATCCCTTTATATATTTCTTAGATAAACTGACAGCAAGTAACCAATATGTTTATGAAACAGTACAATATATTTTGTGAAATAATGTAGTTTTAGGGTAGAATCGTCTATACCATATACAGTAAATGTACCAAGTTTTGTGTTTCAAGTTTTATATTATAAAGTGTATGTGGTAATTCACAGCAAACCTTTAGATTTTGATAATGTATTCAACCTGTAGTCAAAGTTCAAGAGCTCCTGTCTAAATTTCAGATCATGTTGTGTCTTTGTGTGGGAGGCATGATGGTGTTGTATTCAGTACTAATATGTCATGAATCCAGATGATATTTTCACATTCTGTCCCATGCTTCCATCAGTTTTCTTCCAGGTATTCCAGTTCTCCTCCCATATTCCAAGATGTTTACTTTAAGTTAACTGACCTCTCAGAATTTACCCATGAAAGTGTGTGTTTGAGTGAGCTCCGAATGAACTGGAGCCCTCTCTGACTAGATTCCATCCTACAATTATATAATATACACAGTATATATACACAAGCCTTACATTGCATGTTTCAGAAATTAAAGTTTAATATAAATAGAAAAGTGTTTAATGTGTCAATTACACATTTAAATTAGAGGTCTGTTCTGAAAAATAACCCTATTAGCAATTTGTGTTTTTTTCCATCAATATGTATGAATAATCTTGCTAACCCTTAGCTCCCCCGAGCTAATTAGGTAAAATTCAAGCTTGGTATAGGATTCTGGTTTTGCACAACACTTCATGCTTGTTGCTCATTTTCTCTTCTGCTGCAGAAAAAGCTGCTAACTGATTTAAAATTTTTTTAAGCGTGGGTGTCTAAATTGGGCTGTAGCTGACTTTGTGGAAAGAAATCACTGAGTTTTGTGTCAGCTATTATCAAAATGTTTAGTGAAATCTTGACTAATTGAAAAGAGTGACATACAATTAATTTGCTCTCACCTGCTTGTACTGAGACATGACATGTCTTACTGTTGTTAGTAATTTGACCTTAAAAAAAGTCAAAACTTGAGTTGCAGTAGTCATGTATAGTAACTGCAGGAAAACTCCATGATTTGAATTTTCTTTTAAGTTCCTTTTTTCACAGATGGATGCAAACCCGTCATTCTTTAAATGTGTTTCACTCTTTCCACCATCAAAGTATATATACACAAAGGTGTGATTTTTAGCCACTGATAATTTTTTTTTGATTGAAGTTTCCTTCTGGATTGCCTCATTTTCTTTAAGAAATAGTTTTGTTGTCCTTTAAACGTCTAAAGTGTATTTTTATTATATTCAGGCTAATTTATTTTTTAATTGTTAATATTTAAATGATATTCCGTATTTCTCTAAACTGGAAAAGATTCCTGTTTGCTGATTAGTTAGTGGGATATTTGTACACAAATTATGCATGGATTAGGCATTTTTTTTCTTTTTTTAAAAAGTAATACTTTTAGAGTGTTCACTGTGATTTTTGAAGAAAAGTTTTGTGGTTGGTTTCAGATCTCATTTGTGTAATTCAAGTCATCTAAAAACAAAGTATGTGATTGACTTGCCCTCTAATACCATGACCGCAATATAGTCTTTTTTCCCTCCATTTAATATAGTGAATCTGATTTGATTTCCGTTTGTCACCAGAGCATTAGCTGTTCAACATAATTCTTTAAAGTTTGAAATATCATATTCCCAAATTTTATTTTGATAAATTTGCAGAAGTTACTGTCTCAAATATTGTATATAAAGCATTTTTCATTTTAACTTTTTTGAAACTCGGGGAAAGCTTTGCTGAAGCTTTGCATCCTTGTCCAGTCAGCATTTTATTTGCCCTTTGACCACTTGAATGAACACAATAGACCCAAACAGGAAACTTTTTTTAGAATGGTTTAAATGGTTACATGGACGAAAATCAAAAAAATCTAATTTTTCATGTTTCTACTTTTTGGGTTTTTGTGTTCTTATCAGTTCTCCCAAACTTTTTCTAAGGAACTAAACAGGAATTACAGTGATTGTTGGAGAGATCTATCCTATACATTTTTTTGCATGGATTTTTTTTTTTTTTGCAGAATTTACTAATTTGCAGGTAAATGCTTAATTTGGAAGGTCACTTCTGATAAAACTGCTTTATAAACTGTCTTTAAACATCCTGTCTTTACAGCTCTATTACTGTTTACTCTCCAATTGCTTTACTTGGAGAAAAATGTGATGAAAACATGATGCATCTGACAACCAGGCTACCCAGTCCCAGCAGCAGTCTCAGCTCAGTTGCCTTAAAGCCAGAAGAGATACATTCCTTGCAACATGTCCTGAGTCAGCCCTGGGTGCCTCCCAGTGTGCTGTGCCAGTGCACTTCCTGTGAATACCATAGGGTATCTTCACACCATGCTCAACCCAATTAAACTTTCTCTTCATCCAGGGTACCTGCAGTTTAGTCAGAATTCCTCCCATGTTGTTTTGCTCAAACTGTTTTATCAGATGCTTTGTGCTCCTGGTATATTTTACCCTTATCAAAAAGTACCTTGTCTGGAAACAAGCTGTGAATTCACTCCTGCAACTGATCTCCATTGTGATGAACCTGTAAGTTTTTTTGTGATCTGATGACCTGATATAGCAAATGAGACTCAGTTATACATGCAATTGGAGTTAACTTTGACTCTCTACTCTGTTGAGAGTAGGGGCTCAGTGTGATTCCAGATTTGTAGTAGGGATGTGCAGTTCAGTTACTTGCGACATAACATAACAACATTACAGTTGAGATGGAGCGCTTCAGTCCTCTGACTTAGTAGTTTACATGTTGCAGTGACACTAACCAAATATTATTTCTGAGTTTAAAGGTATCAGAATATACAAATAGGTTCATAAGTATGTGGACATTGACACAATTTTCTATTTTGGCTGTATACACCACCACATTAGATTTGAAATGAAGGAATAATTACATGATTGAGTGTAGGCTTTCAACATTAATTCAAAGCGTTAACAGAAATATTGTATGAGCCATTTAGGAAAGTCAACCATTTTTATACATGGCCTCCCATTTCAGGGGCTCAAAGGTTTGAACAATTGATTGAAGCTGTTTCACAGACAGATGTGACCAGTTCCTCATTATGTCATTGTATGGCTGTTTAGAAAAGACATTGCATCCCACACACAACCACACTCCCTGGGCTCAAAAGTATTTGGACATTTGCTGACAAGCTCTTCCTTAGCCAGCTATAAAAGGTCCCTCATTAATTCATTAACCATTAAGCGGTGAAGGTTTGGAGTTGATTCCAAGTGAAATTTTGCATTTGGAAGCTGCTGTTGGAAATCTCAATGTGAGGTCCAAAGAGCTGTCCATGCAAGTAAACAATGGCCATTATTAGACTGAGAAAATAAGACAAATCCATCTGAAATAGCAGAAACAGCAGGAGTGGTCATATCAACCACCTGGTTCATTCTTAAGAGAAGGAATGCACTGGTGAGCTCAGCAACACCAGAAGGCCTGGACAACCATGGAAAACAACTGTGCTGGATGTCATAGAATTCTTTCCTTGGTGAAAAAACCAATTCATGACATTTAGCCAAACCAAAATGACACTGTGGGAGAATCGCTTATCATTCCGAAGACTTCACAAAAGTAAATACAGAGGGTTTACAATTGTACATCATTTCCTTGCTGAAGACAAAACAGAGGCAGAAAGTCCAACAAGCAGCACCTGAAGACAGATGCAGTAATGACAGCAAAGCATCAGAAGGATGGGAAAACCCAACACTTGGAGAGGCTGTGGGTTCCAGAATTCAGGGTCATAGATTCAAGGAATTTCAACAAAGTACTGAAAATCTATTATTATCATGACTAGCAAAAAACCAGGCTTCACAGCAGTAATACCTTAAAATTTTTATTAAGAAAAATTAAACCTTTAAACAGGAAAATGTTTCCAAAATTATTTGTTAAGATTTCTTTGTATACCACATTGTCAGTTATGCCCTCCCGGTTGTAATATTGACCAAGCTGTGCTTGAGCTTACTCTTGAGCATGCAAGTTGGCCATGTGAAAGTAATCTTGTCTCAAATCTCACAGCTTGGATTGCTGCTGTCACAATCGGTTTGAGTTTCATGGTTTGTTTCAATCACAGCAGTATTTGCAGGACTTGTGTTGAAGTGACATTTCATCGAAAAACCCATTATCCCGCTTTTGAGAGTTTAAACATTCATAAACATCAAAGTGTCCACTACTGAAATCGTCACCTGTGAATCTAAGATGTTTAAGAGGCATTGGCGGTTGTCGAAAGGTGTAAAATATTTGGCATTTGGTACACTTGAAAGCGACAACCGAACAATTCAGCGGCAACACCAACTCACATGCAGAACCATAGGTGAAGGGCTTAAGCATTTCACTCTTATAGTGCTCCGGTGTAGTATAGTTATCTCCTGTACCATCATCAGTCCACACCTTGAACTTGTCCCAGTCATTCAATACATAAGCGCAATGTTCCTCCAGATATCAAAAGTGAGCCTGATATGGCCACAATATTTAACAAGAGAAAAGGAAAGCCGTGTACCATCTCCGGCATGGAAACCACTTCGGTAAATGACAGTTCTTTGATCAATGGTGATCACTTGATAGACATGTTAATGGGGTACGGGTTTGAGACGATAAAAATAGGTACCTGAACAATGTAAAGTAAGTCTAAAATACCTACACAATAACTATAATCGTAATAAAGACAATGAACAGTGGAGAAGCCGTGGATTAAATAAAAAGGCTGTAGTTATCAGTAGGAGGCGTGAATCCCGGTGCAAAGCAAGGAAGGAATGTAGGGACTGGAGCGACTGTCGGCCTTATAGGCAGGCAGCCAACAACATGGGAGGCATTGGGATGGGGAACCCAGATTGCCTCACCACGGTGACCAAGCTGCAGGCTAAGTAGAATTCAGTTAGCGTTGGAACCTCATGCCTCAAATTTCTTGAACGAAAGGAAGACAGCTAAGGAGGAAAGTGAGAAGAAACTGTTAAGTAAAGAGCTGGGAAGAGTGAATGGAAAAGAAGCAGCCAGCAGTAAAGCAAGGAAGGTTGTAATGTTCATCAAATTCTATCATCAAACTCATGGTTAACTCATCAGGTCTTGCATCACCGGTCAGCGCCTTGACAAATCTTGCCTCTCCAATAAGATGCGAATAATCTGACCTTAGTGTTTTCCCTGCCTCTGCATTGCAAATTCTGTGACTAATCTGAACTCGTCCTTCCATGTTCTCCATGACTTCAGGTCTTTGGTATCGAGGCTTAATGTCAGCGTTTATTTCACAGTAGTTGAAAGCCAGAACAAAGTCAGTTTAAGTGAGCCACTTTGAGTACATGCATCGAAGCTTCTCAGCTGTGCTTGTGCTATCTAGTGCGATCTATCTCGCTAATATTGTATTGCTCTTAGGCATGACAAAGCGCCAGCCGTAGCGTGTCTATGAACCTAATTTAAAGTTAAGCTTTACACACTGCCATCCTATTCATTTGCATAAGCAGTCCTTCACCAACAATTTTAACTCCATTACAGCAATATTAACTCTGCTACAAAGTGTCAAAAGTCTTGTTTTATATCCTGCATCTTCTCATTAAACTTGTATCTCTGAATATCGATTAATCATAGGCATCAAACGCAGTCAGCCTGTCTATGTACTTAATTTAAACGGTTTACACGTGTTTGTTTCGAGTAGCTGCACTTATGAATATCTTGTATGCTTCACTCGCTTCATATTCTTTTGCCTCTCAATGTGTAATGCGTTTTTGAACAGGTTTCATTCATCAAGTGATCACTACCCAAATCGGTATCGTGAATCTGATGTTTAACAGGCATTCCCGGTATTAAGTTGTGGATTTTCCTGTGAATATTTAAGCGGCAGCGTATCTATGAACGTAATTTAAACTTAACTTACACCTGCTTTCCTATTGATATAGTGTACAGAAGCTTTCAGCGCAGAGGGTTGTTAAATCACACACTGCATGGGTTTACCTTTCCCAGTCCTGCAAAGTCAGTTCACGTGAGCCGCTGAATTACTATACAAGGTTCTAAGCTGTCTTGTGCTATGTTGTCCAACTCCACGGCTTTATTTAATGTTAGCTAAGACTGCCTTATAGCAGGCACAACTCCACCTCACACGCAGTAAGCTGCAGGCTATACCGTATATATGGTCAGTAGGTTCCGTATGACCATTACGCGTAGAATTTTGAAATGAAACCTGCCTAACTTTTGTAAGTAGTTGTAAGTTATTACCTTTGTAATTAAGCTGTAAAGAATCGCCTGCAGATTTCAGCCTTCTACCTACACGTGAAGTTGGAGAATTACTGATGTTGGAAAAGTTCAATATCGGCGCAAACAGTGAGGCATTACCATCGAAATAAGACGTTACTCGTTTCAGTTAGTAGGAAGCCGTCTACCAAATTTCGTGAAGATTGGGCCATAAATAAGAAAGTTCAACATACGGGCGTTGTCAACCGTTATGACCGTTACGTGTAGAATTTTGAAATGAAACCTGCTAACTTTGTAAGAAGCTAAAAGGAATAAGCCTTCCAAATTTCAGCCTTCTACCTAGGGAAGTTGGAGAATTAGTGATGAGGAGTGGTGAGTCAGTGAGGGCTTTTTTATTAGTATAAATTATTAATTTATATTTTAATTTGGAACCCAGTAATCAATCACTGTGTGGTCCGCAGGACACTAAACTTGGATGTAGTTCAGCCTTGCATTCACACACAATGGGCCAGTTTAGAATCACCAGTTAACCTAATACAGTTTGTGGTATGGAAAAAAAACGGGAAAATTTCCCACACAGATGCAAAGATAACTTGCAAACTGCAGAAGAAGCAGTTGAGGAAAAAACTGGACCACCATGCTACAGATAAATTACATTCATCTATCTCAATGATATTATGTATTTCTATTTTTACTCAAGCATGATTTTGGAGGACTTTTCTACAACTGCTTAAGTCTATATTGATGTAGACGGGCATCCTCAATTCTCAAAATCCTCCATCTTGGCATAGCTGCTTAAAAACAAAGAGTCTCTTGTCCTTATGTAAGGTAAGTTCACTGAGACACTGTCCCCACTCTTAGGAAATCAGCTTAGTTAAATATGTACAATGCTCCACAGGATGATAGAATAAAGAAAAGATGAAAAGAATGTGAAATATAAATTACAAAAATAAAATTAATTTAGAAGACAAAAAAAAATCCCCAAATAAACTGGTGAAAATCTTGAAACCCCTTCTTAAAGTGATAATGAAGGAGTATAAATGTTTCTTTATGTAGTCTTAGTCAAATTAGTATCTGTGGTGGTTATAAATGAATATGCCATTCAGTTCCACTCATCCTTAAAATGTTGACATGGTCTGATTTGTATAAAAAAGTTTCAAGTCATGGTTTTAAATTACAGAAATTCCACCTGCCTTGGTATTAGAAGTGTTTTTATCTTCTTTTTCTGCATTCATGTGTCTCCCAGAGCTTTAAGCTACAGTGCATTTAGCTAAAGTCTACAGGATTTGCTTTTTGCCCAAATCTTAATGATTTCCCACCCTGGCTGAGGCTTTTATATGGTATGTCTGCTTGGAATATACAGTATATTGGGCATTCTAAAGATGTGTA
Source organism: Polypterus senegalus (assembly GCF_016835505.1). Lineage (NCBI taxonomy): Eukaryota > Metazoa > Chordata > Cladistia > Polypteriformes > Polypteridae > Polypterus > Polypterus senegalus. Next base: position 23,688 of record NW_024377759.1, read on the forward strand.
ACACCTGTCTGATGAACAGCAAAGATGAAGAACAAATCCAGGAAGGCAAGAAAAACCCCACAATTGATGTGCAAAGATAATAAATGCCATAACACATTGTACCAATAATTTGTGTTTATCTACTTTGTCCCATACCCCCATCACCCCTGTAGTGTGTTCTTCTTATTTTATAATTTACAGTTTAAAGATGCCACATGAGGGTGATTCAGCCATTATTTTTGTGTACATCTTATTTAGAGATGCCCCCCAGGTTTTAAGGATTGCTAGGGAAACAAAGGTCTCTGTGCTTATGCAATTGGCTATCTGAATATGCGGGAGCAGTGGATTTTTCCCAAAATTTTTTGTATCATGTCCCTCAGTATCTTCTGAATACATGCTGTACTGGCAATAGTAAAACACAATTGTTGCCTTTATTTTCACACACACTTTATTAGGCTCAGTAAATATGTCATTTCTTATTTTATGAATACAAAGGAATGACAAGAAACAATGTCTAAACTAGAAATTATTGAACTAGAAATTTTTTTTAAAACCCCTGCAGTGCTTTTTGACTGACTTAAGGCAATAAGCTCCTATTTTTTTTTTCCTGGTGAATGTATAAACAGTACATTGATAATATAAAAAATCAATGCTGCAAAAAACTAGGGATGTATAAGCAATTTCAGTCTATGCTAGCTACTGTATGTGGGAGGCTGTGGGTTAAACACATTACTCATCTTGAAAATCCACCTCGCTTTATTCTGCTTTGACTTAAATGGACTTTATGAAATTGTTATAGTTAGATAGACTGAGCTGGTGTATACATTACAGCCAAAACCTCCTCTTTGCAGGCTTGATGTACCTGCAGCTGGTAGAATGAGTTTTGTATATATGTTGTTGACAAACAACAGAGCTTTAGTTTCTCCAGCCTCTGTGCATGGTCTTCCATTTTAAAATATTAATAGTTTATGAATTTACATCTTTCATTTTGTTCTTTTGCCATTTCACATTTCTCTTCATTGGAGCCTTTCTGACCAGGGTAAATCTAGTTCAAACCAACACTAATAGTTTTTCTCATTATAGGGATGTGGGAACCACATTATTTTTATAGATACAATGTAAATTTTTTTTATGACTTGCTTATTTTCCCTTAAATTGTATTTTTAAATTTTGTTGATGCATAATTCAGAAACTCTTTTAAAGCAAGCTTGAGGAAAGAAGATTCTTACCATGATATGTAATAAGGTACTTCCATTCCCTGTACAAGGGGGACTTGGGTGTAATTTTTTTACAAAGGAACACAAATTTGAATTGCAGGGTGTCTGGGAGTTGGAACCTGTCCTTTCTGTCCTTACTGCTTTAAGGGATCCTCAACCCATTGCAGAGAGCACTGATGTACCTCAAACACATTGTGCTTTTACAGATGTATCCCACATGAAAGGTTGGGTATGAAACTAAAAGAAGTAGGGGTGCAGAGTGATGTTTGTAGATGGGTGCAGCATTGGCTCAGACACAGGAAGTGAGAGCTATGGTACAGGAACCTATGAATTAGCTGATGTTATTAGTAATTGTCTCATGGGGGTCATCTAGGGGGCTGCTGCGCTTTTTAAATATAAATTAATGATTTGATAGGAAATAGTAATACAGTAATCCCTCCTTGATCACAGGGGGTTGCGTCCAGAACCCCCCCATAGGTGAAAATCCAGAAGAAACCATTTGTTTGTATGGTTATTTTTATATATTTTAAACCCTTATAAATTCCCCCCACACTGTTTATAAATATTCTCCGCACAGTTATACAAGTAAACCCCCGTTTTTCACTGTTAATCCGTTTCCCGACTCTACCGTGATAAATGAATTTCCATGAAGTAGGATTTTTTATTTATAAACCCTAATATTTTGCAGTTAGATGAAAACCTGTTTACTACCTTCTAAATATGTTTTTAACATTTAGAAACCCTCAAGACATGAAATAACACCCTTTAGTCAAAAGTTTAAAAATGTGCTCCATGAAAGAAAGAGATGACAGTTCTTTCTCAAATTAAAAGAATGCAAACATATCTTCCTCTTCAAAGGATGTGCATCAGGGAGAGAATGTCAAAAGAGAAAAGCAAACCATCAAAATCAATAGGGTTTTAGTATGCAAAGCACCGAAAAGTGGCCGAAGAAGGGCAAGTGAGGTAGTCTTTCAGCATTTTTTAGAGGAGTGTCTGTATCCCCCTAGGCAAACAGCCTCTGTGCAAACAGCCCCTCTGCTCCCCACCCTCCGCCCGAACAGAGAATGCCAGAGAGAGGAGGGAGACAGAGAAAAACAAACAATCAAAATCAGGGCGTTCGCTTTAGATGCAAAAGCACCGATAAAGCGGCTGCAGGAAGGGCAATGAAGGTAGTTTTTCAGCATTATTTAGAGGGCGCCAGTATCCTCTAGGCAAACAGCCTCTGTACAAACAGCCCTTTGCTCACCCCCCCTCCATCAGGAGCAGAGAATTCAGAGAGAGTGAGAGAGACAGAAAAAGCAAACAATCAAAAAGCAATCGTGCTGTTAGAGTTTTTTAAGTGTCTGAAGCACCAGCGAGCTATATGTATATCATTGAGGATTTTTTATTCAATATGTATCGTGCTCTGATTGGGTAGCTTCTAAACCATCCGCCAATAGTGTCCCCTTGTATGAAATCAACTGGGCAAACAAACTGGGGAAGCATGTACCATAAATTAAAGACCATTGTCCACAGAAATCCAAACCGGGAAAAATCCGTGATATATTTTGCTATGTTCTTTTAAAATCCGCGTTGGGTGAACCCTTGAAAGTCGGCGCATATTGAGGGATCACTGATCTGGTTAAGATTGCAGATGATACTAAACAAGTTGGATTGGCGATAATCGGGAGTCCATTGAATCATTACAGACAGTCTTGGACAGCATACAGACTTGGGCAAGCGTGAGCCATATGAAATTTAATTTAAGTAAATGTGAAGTGTTACACTTAGGAAGTAAAATCTTAGGTTTGAATACACAATGGGAGGTATGAAAATCGAAAGTACATTTTATGAGAAGGTTTAGGAGTTGTAGTGGACTTAAAATTATCAACTCCAGACTTGTTCTGAAGACATTAAGAAGACAAATAGAATGTTAAGTTATATAGTGCCGATGTGTGGAGTACAAGTACAAAAAGTTCTCTCAAGCTTTATAATGCAGTGGTGAGGCCTCATCTGGAGTACTGTGAGTTTTGGTCCCCCAACGTTACAAAAGGACATAGCAGTGCTAGATAAGGTCAAGAGAAAGAGAAAACTAGGCTGACCCCGGGGCAAAAGGGAAAGGGGTTGTGAAAAGATGAAAAGAGCTAAACCTTTTCAGTTCAAGCAAAGAAAAGATTAAGGGGGCTAAATTCAGTGTTGAGTGTTTAAATTAAAATTAGAAGGAAGTATCAGTGGATCGAGACTTATTTTCAGATGAATTCAGATGGGACACAGTTGGAAACTGTTCAAGTAGTGTGGTGAGACATTAGAACCAGGAACTTTATAGCTAGATTTAATGTTTATGTTAAAAAGAATTAAGGTTATAGGAATGCAGACTTTGTTGGCTGGATAGCCTGCCTTTTAATTGTTATATTGATCTAATAACTTTTTGTGTTTGAGATGTGGCACAAAATACCCTTTGGGGAGAATGTACTGGACTGATGTGAGTTTTGGCTACCATTCCACCCTCATATATACATTTCATTGTATTGTCTTCCTATTCCCCTGATTAACTGATAAAAATATGCATAGTATATTTTTGCTGTCGTCGCATTTGAAGTGCATGCTTGCCCGTAAATTCACCTAATTAGTAGACATA